>NW_018408322.1:814213-903052 GCF_002113885.1 Mizuhopecten yessoensis
TCATATGACCTTGGCTGTTGTCTCCCTAGGCACCCGTCCTCATATGACCTCTGCTGTTGTCTCCCTAGGCACCTGTCCTCATATGACCTTGGCTGTTGTCTCCCAAGGCACCCGTCCTCATATGACCTTGGCTGTTGTCTCACTAGGCATCCGTCCTCATATGACCTTGGCTGTTGTTTCACTAGGTATCCGTCCTCATATGACCTTGGCTGTTGTCTCCCTAGGCACCCGTCCTCATATGACCTTGGCTGTTGTCTCCCAAGGAACCAGTCCTCATATGACCTTGGCTGTTGTCTCACTAGGCATCCGTCCTCATATGACCTTGGTTGTTGTCTCCCTAGGCACCCGTCCTCATATGACCTTCGCTGTTGTCTCACTAGGCATCCGTCCCCATATGACCTTGGCTGTTGTCTCCCTAGGCACCCGTCTTCATATGACCTTGGCTGTTGTCTCCCTAGGCACCCATCCCCATATGACCTTGGCTGTTGTCTCCCTAGGCACCAGTCCTCATATGACCTTGGCTGTTGTCTCACTAGGTATCCGTCCTCATATGACCTTGGCTGTTTTCTCCCTAGGCACCTGTCCTCATATGACCTTGGCTGTTGTCTCCCTAGGCACCCGTCGTCATATGACCTCTGCTGTTGTCTCCCTAGGCACCCGTCCTCATATGACCTTGGCTGTTGTCTCCCTAGGCACCCATCCCCATATGACCTTGGCTGTTGTCTCCCTAGGCACCCATCCTCATATGACTGTTGCGAAGACGTTAAACCCCAAACAAACATTTTGTTACCCAATGATGAAAAGGCCAAAGGGAACTCACTTTTCAATAATCTTCTGAAGTTTTCATGTTTAATCATTTTTGTGACCTAGAGGTATCTTTCAGTGTCTGGGACCTATTGGTAGAAAGCTGATTTGATGCTTAGTTGTTAAAGTCGACAAATTGTGAATATTTTCCGTGAAAGTTAACGAGATTACTTATTGAGATATTTCTTGCACACATAATTTCACAATGTCACCTTTCTGTACTTACTTGCAAGGACAAAATACTGTATACTGGGAAATTTTTGCCCTTCATCAATAAAATCCATTTTCGCTCAATATGAAATTTTCCCTTAACTTTGTTTAGTATGTCGTTCACAAAATGTTCGCTATAAAGATACATTTACAATCATTACGGTGGGAGAAAATTAAACAACACCGAAAATTCCCCGTTCACAGTACTTACTTGTGGAACAGTTGTTTGAGTGATGCTGAAATTCATAATTGATGCTTAAAAAATATTTGAAATGAAACAACATTCTCAAGGCAAGAAATAGTAGGCAGTAAAATCTTCATCAGAAGTATAATGCTCACATTTAAATACAGATGGGACTCTGGGATCACAGGTCCAGGGGTCAAAGTTTAACATGTGTTTTAAAGCTGATTGAAATAAAATTTACTTCATTGCTATGTATTCTCAATTTTTGTTATTCCATTCAATAAGATAAGACCATGGGTAAGGTTACGTATAAAGTAAAGTTACGGAAAAATGTATGATGATACAGGCCCAATTAACCTACTCATCCCTAAAATCACAATTAAACCTTACCAAATCAAGGACTGGGCAAGGCCATTTTAAATATGTAGGGGTGAATGAGTTAAAGGGTCTCATTGATCCCTATCAATCTGTGTCTAACATGCCATGTACACAGCCTTTTCTTGTTACAGTTTTTGGATATTGGACGGGTAACCAGTGTGGAGGCTAACCACAAACACGTTGACATTGCCAGGAAAGGAATGGAGGTGTGCATTAAGGTGGAGCCCCTTCCAGGGGACACTCCCAAGATGTTTGGTCGACACTTCGATGAAACAGACATGCTCACGAGCAAGGTAAGATAACGTACATTTTTCAGACAATACTGGGCACAGACTCATGCCAAAGTTAATGTTACAAATGTGTTTTTGTAATTTTATTAATTTTTACCTTTTTTTGTAGTGAAATTTCAGTTGAAACACTTTTGAAACAAGAATTTTCATCATGAAAGAGAATTGTCTGAATTTTCTTTCATAATAATAATAATGTTCATAATTTTTCGTTACGTTGTTTTCCAAATGTGATGTTGATCTGATTGTCAAATTTTCTTCAAATTTTACTTCAAAGAACAAAAAGGTGCAACAAAAATAATTTCCATTGAATGTTTGATCTTTTCTCGAATTCATTTGAATTGTAAAACTAAAGGTATGGTGATAGAAAAATTCATAAATTCTCATATATGGTGAAATGTTTGTTTCAAAATCATCGCCATAAGGTTAACGGAAATTCACTGAAAAGATGTAGAAATGCATGAAATATAGAGTGGAAAACCGTTTGTGACCTTTTATTTATGGCATGGGACTGATCTTGTGGCCACGGTATGGTTATGACAGCCTTATACATTAATGCTGATGTGGGAAAGTGTTACTGTAACATCATTCCATTTGTGTGAAAACAGGAAATGGTTATTGCTTATTCATGCAGATATTGTGTTTTTGTCAATTCTTGAGATTTTTGAGATTTAAGTGAAGCTTTTCAGGTGTGTAAATCTGATTTCGGTTACATCAGTGTCATCTAACATCAGCTAGCACAAAGTGCCTCCAGCTTAGGCACAATTAGCATTCGGCCTCAGTTGTCAACAAATTTTCTTAGGAATTAGCGTTCATACAATAAACACTGTACGGCCTTTCAAACCTGTATGCTGGAATAAATGTGCAACAATAAAAAAAAGTCAATGCAAATATAAAGGCATATGGAAGTTTTACTTTTGTCATCATGTGATATTTATGTCCAAAATACCTGTGGTATTAATTCTCTTACTACTACTGAAATGGCGTAGTGTTTACGTACCTACCCTCGTGAGAGGCAGCCAGAAATAAACAGAAACTTGCACGGCTCCACTCCTGTAACATCCTGCCATTCATGCAACTGCATTACCCTATTTTCTCTAGGCCACCATTCTGGATAGTCACTACTGAGTTCATGGTGACCAATTAAGCAGATTTCTTGTGTTTTTTTAATAAATAAAAAAAACGTCAATTCTTTCTATTATATACATTAATATTAAGTTGCTCTACTCGGTATGAGTGATAAACCAAGCCCATTGGCAATTTAGCCAATCGAGGACTCGGCGAGATAATCGGGCATTGGCAGGTTTTACGGATATTCCGATCTCGGCCCGATACTCTCTCCGACCCGATATTCTCCCCCTTGCACCATGGCTAACAGAATTAGACATACATGCCAAGAAGGATCGTCTTTACTCACCTTCTGTGATAAAGACAGAGATGGGGAAAAGATTACCCCCCTTAAGAGGATTTTGTCGCCATTCACCTCCAGGACAAAGAGGAAGGGGTTATTAAGCAAGGGGCAGACACCCCTAACAGGGACCATCAACCCTCTCTGGTGAATGCTCTATACAAGCCTAAGCCAGTTGGATCAAACAAACCTCCCTCCCGAAGAACTTGATGCCTCTGAGGTATTCAAGGTTTTTCTGATCGCCCCAAAGCTTTGTTTGGATCCCTCTCATACTCCTTCAAAACTTAGGGCACAGCTCAGACTCCCCTCATGGCATCCCTGAGACCTAGTACAGAGAGAGTCAACGCAGATCAATACCGAGTCCTCCGTAGCTGGTGTAGTGAGGGAGTATCAATCCCCCTCTTGCTTCTTTGATGGATGTACTGAATTTTCTAGCTCATCTATTGATTCGGGGAAACAATACAGAACTATCTGTGTCTACAGGTCCATGTAGGTTTGGTGTTCCTGAGGAGAGCAATGTAGGTTTGGTGTTCCTGAGGAGAGCAATGTAGGTTTGGTGTTACTGAGGGGAGCAATATAGGGTTTGTTGTTCCTGAAGAGAGCAATGTAGGTTTGGTGTTCCTGAGGAGAGCAATGTAGATAACACCAAACCCTACATCTCTCTCTCCCAGGAACACCAAACCAAACGTTTCTCTCTTAAGGAACACCAAAACTTGCAACTCTCTTCTCAGGAACACCAATAACTGCAATGCTCTCCTCAGGAACACCAAACCCTACATCTCTCTCTTAAGGAACACCTAACCCTGCATCTTTCTGCTCAGGAACACCTAACCCTGCATCTTTCTGCTCAGGAACACCTAACCCTGCATCTCTCTCCTAAGGAACACCAAACCATGCAACTATCTCCTCAGGAACACCAAACCCTGCAACTATCTCCACAGGAACACCAAACCATGCAACTATCTCATCAGGAACACCAAACTTTGTATCTCTCTTTTCCAACACATCAAACCCTGGTATATCTGTCCCAGGTATCTCTCCCACTCTCTAAACCCTGTCATGAAGGGGTTATATTTCTGAGGTATCTCTGGTAGTATGGGATCTGTGGGACTATCTGGGACCCTAATAGTATCAGGATTTGTGGGATTAGCCAGGACCCTAATAGTATCAGGATTTGTGGGACTAGCCGGGACCCTGTTTGTATCTGGATCTGTGGGACTATCTGGGACCCTGGTAATATTAGGATCTGTGGGACTAGCTAGGACCCTAATAGTATCAGGATTTGTGGGACTAGCCGGGACCCTGTTTGTATCTGGATCTGTGAGACTAGCCAGACCCTGGTAATATTGGGATCTGTGGGACTAGCCAGGACCCTAATAGTATCAGGATTTGTGGGACTAGCCGGGACCCTGTTTGTTTCTGGATGTGTGGGACTAGCCGGACCCTGGTAATATCTGGATCTGTGGGACTAGCCAGGACCCTGGCTGAGCTGTCAGCTGTGACAAGTGATTTCCGGTGACAACAATTATCAGCTACATTCACTGTGTGCCATGTTCCCCACTGTAGTCTGAGTGACAGCCAGTACTAGAGTAAGGTAGTCTACAGTACAGAGATGGGTTAGTTCAGGGCTGGAAAGTGCATTTTAACCCATTCACCCCTAAAGTCATATGTAAACCTCACCAATATAGAGGCGGGGCAAGTCCAGTTTGAATATATAGGGGTGAATGAATTAGCATATGTATACCCGTCCCGCGTCCAGGGTCTATCGACCTGCTGTCAAAGATCAAGTAGTCCAAAAAAGCATCAAGGTGAGCTGTAGTCGTACCATAATATTTGTCTGATAACCTCTTACACAGCTTCTTCTTAGGTACCATGAGGCCAAGAGTAATGGTATTGTGCCTTTTACTTGATAGGCGTAAATGGCTATCAACTGTGTATAAATAAATCAATTTGAACATATTCAAGGTCACAGGGGTCAAAAGTGTTCAAAACTTAAAATGACTTCTTAAAAACCATATCTGGAGTGTTGCTATTTGCCCTGTAGCTTGTTGAGGTGAAGTACTTATAATAATGGTTTTATAACTAGTTATAAATCATTTTGTCCTACATTCAAGGTCATAGGGTAAAATGTTGGTTGTTTTTTTTTATCAGTCAATCAAGTGAACTCTGGTTGATAAAAGAATTATATTTGGGGAACTATTTTAAAAGGTTTTTTAATTTTCAAATAACCTTGAGTGTCATATAAAGGGTCACAGGAGTTAGATGTGTTTGATTCCTCTTACAGCTTCTTCTAATGAATTATGAGGTCTATAGTACTTTTGATGAATGACCTTTACACCATTCTAAGTCAAACTGATCAAATATGTTAAAATCTGAAACTTGAGGCCTACCAAATGATGTATTGCCTATAATTTTCTGTTGTAAATGGCTGTTAAGAACATTCAAATAAATGACCTGCACTCAAGGCAATTAGTCAAATCTGTGAAAACAATCGTCAATCAATATCTTGAACCATGAGATTGGTTTGGTTTGGTTTAGTATTGTTTAATGTCCTAACAACAGCTATGGTCATTTAAGGACGGCCTCCCCTGTGTGCAAGAGACCTGAAGAAATGTTGTTTTTCTGTAGCTTGCTGATGTGAAGAGCTATCAAATTTGTTAAACAATTACCTTGACCAAACTTCAAGGTCACAAAAACCATGTGTCAAACTTTCATCTCAAGAACCACAAAGCCTGAAGTCAAACTCTTTCTCGGGTGAAGTGCTATAAAAAGATTATCCAAATAAGTTAATTTCTGAATAGATATTCATGCTCAAGACTATTTCTATAAATAACTTTGATCTACAGTGACAGAACTATCAAAGTCTAATGGACCCCAAGGTCTAATTTACTGATATTACAAAGGTCAAGCTTCAAACGATAATTCTCCAAGTTTTTCAGCATTAAATATATTTTGTCAACATCATTAGATATCAGGTGACTTATACAGGCCCTGTGGGCCTTGTGGCCTGGTATACTCTGTTGACTTATTAATAACCTTTACTTGGCAACTATTCAACAATTTAAGCCAGAGCTAAAACGGTTTACTTGACCTTCAGTGTATAATTTCGAGGAAATGTTCTGGGTTTTTTTATTTTAAAGCAGGCACAGGGTACTCTGGTATATATCTGTATGTCACATTGTCCAATACGGAACCTTCTTACCAGGGGTCATGATTTGTGAAAAAAAATAGTTCAGAGGGATGATGAAAGTTTTAGGAAAATAGAATTACTGATGTAATGGCGACGTGGATCAGATCTGCACCAGAAAACAGTCGGGTTCACGTTCGTCCACATTTCAATTAGGCAGGGGAAAACATTCACTTTGGTTGTTTGTTGATCCCCGAGATCAGAAATCACACCTACGCTGATGTTGTTGTCCAGAATGGAGTAGGAGTGTAAGTGTGTGTTATTATTGTAAACTAGGGACAGCCAGGCCCCTGGTCAGGTTATCTACCTACAGCTCTGTGTACCTGTCATCCCACCGCTGACACTACATATGGCCAACAATCTATTTCTTATAAACTTTTGGCAAGTAAAAAATGGATTTTGTTCATGTTCGTTTCTATTTCACTAGCTGGCCTTTGTGCACTGTTGAATAAAAACAAGTAAGATGAGCTAAAAGACAAACACATATTGTCAAGTTGACATAGTTTTGCATGAGCAACTCTGTGTTGGTTTGTAAGCCTGTTTTGGTGAATACGAAATTAGAAGTAGGCTGATCCGGTAAATATAAATTCTTCCCTTCATCAGGTACTTTTAGTATTTTAATCACCTATGTATGTATACTGTGTGTTGTCACAGAATTCAGTAAATCACAGCGGGCCATCAGCTGACACATACATCCTTCAAAAGTGCAGGTGATTTAGCGGGGTCAGTCGGTACATATCTTCGAGGAATTCCTTGGATGTTGTTTACAATGAACCCAAGTTCACTTTTCCATGTAGTAAATATGTGTGTTGTAACTACTCATAAATTACCTTATTGCTTGATAGCTCAAACGGATTTGTAGATATATCTTCTGTCAGGGGCATGAAGTAGATATTAGCTACTGAATAATTTTATTACTTTTTAAAAGTGAAAATTATGTTTGATCTGCCTGTCAATAAGTCTAAATGAAATTTTTCATGTTTGGAATAAATTTATTACATTTTTAAACAAAAACGTACACAGTCTGCCATTGTTAGTTACATTATGTGTTGTGTACAGGTATATGTCACTTAGTTTAAGTAAATAATGTTATTTCCGATCCTGAAGTATAATTGACTGTCATTTAATGTCCTCAAATGGACATTGTGTGTCCGAGTATTTTAAGATATTTACATAATGCCTAGTCCTCTATCTCCACCCAAGGGTGCTCTTTATAAGGAGCATACGCTGGCCTGTTTTCTACAAATACACTGACCTCAACTGTCTACAGAACATTTTCAACGTGTGATCTATAATCATAAATGATAACAATGTCATTTTATTGACGTGAAACTTAAAAAAGAAAATGCACTGTCAGACTTTTTGGCCAGTAAATGTCACAACTTTTGGAGGCCATGTTTTTTTAATGGCTTATATATATATACTGTGTATAAAAACAATCTTGAATTTGTTTTTCTTCACATGAACACAAATAAACCAATTCTTGTCCTAGAGAGTCAGGATATATGCTAATTGAATGGAGATGTTTCTTCTTGACAAAAGAGTTCCAATTTTAGAATTTAAGAAACCTGTCAGATATTATTATACAACACCTTACACACACACACACACACACACACACATACACACACACACACATTTTCATGGGGGGGGGTATCTCTTTTTCTGTGGGTGTCCTTTTGTGTAAACTTTCTAAGGTCACGGTAACTTTGAAAGGTCAAGTGTATATGCTCAAGGTGACTTTGTAAAGAAATAAGGTCACATGTATCTTCAAGGTAACTTTCAAAGGTCAAGGTAACTTTCTAAGGTTAAAGATAAGATCAAATTTATGCTGTAGGTAACTTTCAAAGGTCAAGATAGGGTCAAGTGTGTGCTCAAGGTCAAGATAAGGTCAAGTGTATGCTCTAGGTAACTTTTTAAGGCTAAGGTCAAATATTGAGTCAAAGTAATTTTCTGGGCTGAGTGAATGCTCCAGGTAATCTTAACTCATTCACCCCTAAAGACGCATTTGAACTCTTCCAACTCAAAGGTTGGAATAGTTCATTGTGAAATTTCAGGGGTGAATGAGTTAAGGTATATGCTTTATGTATGCTATGGCAATGCTTTATCCAGTGTCAGACCTAGATTCCCAGTTCTTTGTAATGTACAATGTGTTAGAGTTGTAGGCTTGGTCACCAGGAAATGTATGTAAATGTGTTGTAATAGTATTCTACATGATCTAATTAGTAGATTCATTAAAACTTTAGCAGCTGAATTTCATTTAGCTGAGGTTTCCTGGTAGACTTGACAATTAAACTAAGTTAACTGATATCAAGGGTTTCACCTTACCTAAAAATGTAACTGTGGATTTGAAACGTTTTACTTGCATGACAATAGCTTTAACTCATTTACCGCTGAAACTTCATATTGAACTACTCCAACCTTTGAATTGAAAGAGTTCAAATATTGTCAGGGGTGAATGAGTTAATGAAGTATTCCTGAGAAGAACCTCATACCTTGCCCAACTGTTCATGAAAAATATTATAGATGAAATAAAAAAAAATAAAAAAATCAACAAAAGTGTTCTGAGAGTAAAATAATGTGTTAGGGCCAGGCCAAGATTTGAACCCTGGACATCCGATCCTAATTTAGTCGTTATAACCAACAAAGCTGCTGGATCAGTAGACGTTCCTTAGCCCAACCCCTGTACAGAGAGGATACTGTACTTCCTGTTATTTAAGGATGTGCCAGGTTTTGGTGGTAGAAGAAAACTGGAGTGCCTGAAGAAAAAGTACCAACCTGTGGCCAGTGCCTGGCAACTGTGCCGCGTAGGCCTCAAGTCCTCCACCCAGTGGTGGAGGGTCAGTGATCGTAGATGCCTTAACCCCTCGGCCACCGCAGCACCCTTTCTGGGTTAAAATTTTCATAGAGTGAAGTTTCAAAACTCAACATCAACTGTTCAAAGTTTCATGAATATTTCTTTGCCTAAGAGACAAATTTTCCTCACCAGAAGCATTGCTTTCAATTCCCTATGAAGACATGTAAGATATGGACATACTTTTTGTTAAGATATTTGCACGAAACAGCAACCAGGAACAAACATTTTTGCAGAATAAGGAATTAAAGGATTTTTTTGTGTTATTCAGGTTGAATTTAGTAGAAATGCATAAAACGGTGCACAGGTGAAGATCTTTTTCATAAATAGCTTTGTTTAATGGGAGGTTTTGTTTTAGACAAGTTAAACTCCAATACTGAGTACTGCCTTGTCATCAGTCAGTATTGATGACCGGGTCGGGAGACTTACCTTATCAGGTGTCACCCTCGTACCTGTACGTCCCCACACATACCTGTCATATCTACCTGATGTATTGGCCCCGTGTCAGGGATTAGGGGACGACAAAAGATAATCCCCGCTGTCATGTACCTGTCACCAGGGTCAGTCCAGACTCCCCGGGGGGTGGGGGCAGGATATAGTACAGATCAGGGGACGACTTGATTCCTGTCCAACTGCAAACAAGGAATTTCAGGTGGTGGGGGGAACTCGTATGAATACATTTTACTGTACCGTATGAAATATTTGTCCATTCTTTTTTCGTCAAATTCATTTTTGCAAATTTTTTTGGTTCATACGAAGTTAACTGTCTGTGCCTATATTGACTTAGTTAGTGAATTGTTGCTTGATCACAAAATGTAAATGAACATATTTAAGTGGAAATTTTATGTTTTCATGCTTTAATAATGTGCAAAATTATGATCATGACAATTGAGATTTCTGTATATTGTTCTGTTTTGCATATATTGCGGTGGTGCCAATTTATCAGTGTTCTAATCTGTTTATTCGCAATGATTTCCTAAAATTTGAGTACGCTTAAATAAGTATGTTTACTGTATTTGCTGTTAGTGGTTCCAACGAGATCATGAAATCCATGAAATTTAATACACAATCAAGGTTTTGGGCCTCACAGCATGCCTAGCATTGGTGTCATTTAGCAGAAGATCTTTGAACATTAACAAGTTCACAATGTATCAATTTGGCTTCCTTCTGATGATTTGAAATTGTCTGTGTGGAACCACTTGTAATTGAGTTGTTGATTGGAGATAGCTTCATAAGACACAGTATGGTTGTTAAACTCATTCACCCCTGAAGACACATTTGAACTCTTCCAATTCAATGTTTGGAATAGTTCATTATGCAATTTCAGGGGTGAATGAGTTAATGAACAATGGCATGCCGTGTGCTAACACTGTATACAGGGATATTTTCGCCTTTTTCGCCCTCCCTTAGAAATGAGGGCAACTTGATAATTACAGCGAACATTTGTAAACAACATAATATACATAGTACTTCAATGTTAGGGGAGAAATTAAAACTGGGTGAATATGGATTTTACCAGCGAAGGGCGAAAGTTTGACTGGGTGATAATTTCCCGTTTTACTAATTTGTACGTCTAGTATTTGCGAAACTTATCAGTATGTCTTCATTTTGTATGTTTACAGATCTCGAGAAACTCCATAGACGCGGTGAAGAACTACTTCCGAGAAGACATGCTGAAACAGGACTGGCAACTTATGCTTGAACTCAAAAAGAAGTTTGAAATTTTATGAAATCCCCGGATATCCGCACACATGTGATTGGATAGAATAAGTGGCATTATATGAAAGTCAGGGACTTGGGGGGGGAGGGGGTCCTGAAAGACTTCCATTCCGGAAAATATGACATTTAGATCTGGTTCTTGGAAATTTCATGGAATTTTCCATGCTTATGAGTGTTTTGGAGAGAATATCGTGCATTGTTGCTTTTTTCTTGCTAAGCAAAGAAGAATATCGGTATGTGAGTAGGAGAGAGAGAAAGTACTGTACATGTTATGTCAAAGAAAAGGGATTACTTCTATACACTGTTAAGAGGAACATGATAAGTAATTAGAATTGGCACATGGACATCTATAGGGACAACTCTGATCATACAGAAATAGCTACAGTTACCCCTGGAAGGATGGAAGCTTGGTATAGTTATTTGTCAAAACACAACTGAAAAATTGACTGAAAATTTCTGTTCAACAAAATGTTTGTCATTCTTTTTTTTTTCCCTTTCAACAAGAAGGCCATTGAGTATTATGATGGTGTCCAATGGAGAAACATATTAAGAACAGAGGACGCAAATTTGCTTACTGAAAATGTTGTTAATGATAGGCTAACTGACTTGGAGATTAAGGAAGTTTCTGGTGTAAGGAACAGTTTTTGTTTACATCATATTTTCATTTAGAGAACAGTAGGCTAACTGACTTGGAGTTTAAGGAAGTTTCTGGTATCAGGAACACTTTTTGTTTGCATCATATTTTCATTTAGAGAACAGGGATTTTACAGACTTGGATTGAAGAAAAAATCATTGATTATAGTCTTAGGACTAATCTTTTTTTTTAAAGTTAAATCCCAAGCAAGGCAATAATTAAAATCATATCTGAATGAAAGACATATCTTGAAAATATTGAGCCCCTTGCAATGTTTTTGGCTTCAGTTTGATATTGGAATGTCAATACCAACACTGACTAACAAGGCTGTTTAAATTTTTGTGAACTGATCAGACAGATCGAAATTATGTTTGATATGAACACTTAAAATAGTGAAATTATCAAGAGTCTTTAATAACCTCACTTTTGTTAGATCCTGAACTTTGCATGTCCTGATAAAATGATGTAATGAACCGCTATATGGTATGGAACATAGCCAACATGTGATTTATAGATTTCTAGCGAGAGTTATCTCCCTTGAAAATGATGTTTCAGAATTATCACTAATTACCATCATCAATGCATACAATCTTGAGGTTTGGTATGCGATGCATTAATCAACAAAGTCAAAATCACCGTGCATAAAAGCTTTACTACAAGTTTGTTAATGAAGAACTCTTTTAAAAGGAGACACATTTCAGAGTAGGTAGCAGACATCTTTAATTATTCCCGACTAGGAAATGTATAAATCATCAGGAAAGGTAATTTGGTATTTTTTCATTGATACTGAAGACTTGTTGACTGGGGAAAAACATTTATAAATAAATCTAAAGAAATGGTATGTGATATCTTTATCAAAAAGATATAATTGTGATTTTAGTTAAGGATGCCTGTATAAATGTCAAATTAAATGAAAAAGGACATTGATTCTTTCTGGCAGCTTAACGTTGTCAACATTTGTATCCATAACTGTATCAAACTCTGCAGTGATCAACCAGGGCTAGACAATAATGAAGGGTAGCCTGAAAGTCTGACACTTGTGAAATCTCCAGCTGAATTAGTGGTTCTAAAATCAGATAACATTGACTTGTCAAAATTTGATATTGCTAATTTTGTTGAATAATATTGGGTTAGTGAAATTTGAATATGGACTGTTAAAAATGGGAAAGTACTACCCAAATGGACAAGTGTTATTCAAAATTAATTTCTAGCCCTAAACAATGTGTCTGTGGTCAACATGTGTACCTTAGCTACACAAAACTCTGCAGTCTACAGTGGTCAACATCTTTAGCCATGACCACTCCAATTTGTCAGTGGTCAACATGTGTGTCAATAACTTCAAGATTTGCCAGAAGTCAGCATGTTTGTCCATAAGGGGACACAACTTTGAGTATTTCTATTCGTAATTTTCAATCCAGATGAAATTTGGAATAAAATGTGTTTACCCAGGAGAACCCACCTGAGATTAATTGTGAACTGACGATTCCATGTATTGTTAAAGTGCTAAAGTAACCAAGGGAGATAACTCAATAGTGCTGAGTGCTGTTAGATTTAGTGATGCACCTCTGCACATGTAGAACATACTCACTGGTACTAAACCAAACAACATATACAAAGACAAGATGGAAAATTTCCATGATTTTTAGAATGCTTCAAAATTTGGGGGATATTTATTTTTTCAAAAAATCATCATTCTCTCCCAAAATGCTTCACTTGCAATTGCTGTCGGTGAAAAATGTATGAGGAATAAAGTCTATTTCTTCGGTACTAAAATCTGTGTCTTGTGTTTTCTTTAGTTCTCCAAGGGTACTATCATAGGGTATTGTAAGTTAGTGCTCTGTCAGTCAGCCTCTCATTGGTTCAGTGTATCATATTGACTGGAACCTATCTGATATACCCTGTCACCTACAATGGGCAAAGTCCGTATGTTAGTACTTCATGTGATGTGGTACAGTCACATACTGAAATGGGGTTGTGTACCCTATATTTACAGAGTTAGCGCCCTTTGTTCACAGATCTGTTCTTTATATAATGGGTGTATTGAATACAGTACTCTTCTGATGGCCAAGTGCCCTAACTGAAATCGGGTATCAGCCCGTCTATCTTATGGGCCTTTGTTTACATTTTTTTTACCAAAACTGTATTTGCAAATGACAAAAATGATTCTTGGTCGTCATTTGTGCCCCAGTAATGAGGGGAGGTAGCTCTGCCAAATAAAAAGGTGAAAATAAAGTTGATGCAAAAATCCTATCAAGGAAAATCAAATGGTTGGGTAATATGAGGACAACAAATAAACAAACTATACAATATCATATTGCATATAGTCTCTCCTAAAGGATCCTCATACCACTGGCTAAACATGTCACAAAGTATTGGAAACTGCTTTTTTCCCATCATGTCTATAGCGTCATTTCGTATTGCAGAGTTATCTGCTCTTGTGAGCAGGTATTGATTGTTACGTCATTAGTTTGTGTGAGAAAATTACATCGTTTTCTCGTACCTGCTCACAAGAGCAAATAACTCTGCAATACGAAAAGACGGAATAGCGATGATAAATCATTTATGAAAAGAAAACCATACCTTGCGGAACTTATATGAAAAGTAATGAAGATGATATAAACAAAATATCATCAGCCAATGAGGCTTGCCAGGTTTCAAACCCAGGACCTCAGATTGTTATACTTTTGCTATAATCAATTGAGCTACCTGATCAACGGAATTGCATGGTTGCGCTAGTCCAGATATGCTAGTTATATCCGAACGGAAGTTGAGGTGGAGTTTACTGTTTACAGGAAAACGGCAGTGCAGTGGGACAGGAATCCTTAATACAGGTTCATTTAACATTAACATTAACTGATAATAACCAGATGGTCTTTTAATAGAAGTGTTTCTTGAGAAGGTTTAACCCTAAATCAAATCATAAGATATCTGAAATATAAAATAACTTCAAACTATAACATGGCATTTGATCTGAAAAAGATAAAAAAAAAAAGTACCTTAGAAAAAAAAGTTTATTTTAAGTCAATCAATAATCATTGATTTCAATATTTTGTTTTTAAGAAAAGTTGTTTAAGTAGATGTGATATAAACATTTATCAATGGCAAATTATAATTTCCAATCAATGCTAAACGAAATTCAGAGATAATCTCATTTAGTTTAAATGGTATTTACTGATAATGTACAATGATTGTTGTATACAGATACATGTTCAATTAGGGTTCGGAAACTAGTACTATTTGATGTCGATTGAAGCTAGTCCGTTGGTTGTGTAAAACAGTTTCAACAAAACCATATTAGATAACCATACTTCGTTAACTGCTGACTGTTGAACACTGAAATGTATTACTTAGGACCCCCATGTCATCATTGGCGTTTTCTACGTATTTTCCAATCCAATACACATTCGGGCGTAGCCGCCAATTCTCTGTAAAGTGTGAATTGACTTTTGTAACCGCACGTGGGTAGTAGCACTGGTACGTTTAAGTCGGCGTATCAACTTCCATCTATTAAAGTTTACATATTATCATAAACAATATTACGAAATTCCCTATATCTATCAATCCCGACCGTACAGAGGGACAGGGGGTCGTGTGTGTAGTGGCCTATCCTTGGCATATTTCGTCACAAGAATGTTGTTCATACTTTTCCTATTTCTGTCACAGGACCTTGAAAGGTATACACGCATTAAACTTCAATACATATTCATGTTCATCCCAGGGATTAGATAAGACCGTAGTTTATAATAGACTGTTATAAAAAATAAAACGATTTTTTCTTCATCAAATACTAGTACAATAATAAAGGCTCATCATAAAACGTGAAAAAGAAATAAAAATAAAACGGTTTTTTTCTTGAAAATCGTTTTTCATGGTCGGAGGAAAACCAATATATAAATTTCATAACTTAAACTGTGAACATTGCAATTAAAAATGTAATTGGACTCGAATCATGACTATAAATATTTGTAGACTTGAGTCGAGTCTTATCATGTTTATTTTAATCTGCAAAATTTCTCGTTTTAAGTCATGCAGCATCAATATTAAATTTCTGACGATCATAAAAATGTTTTTAAAGTAAAAAAAAACGTTTATTTTTTATTAGTTTTTAACGGTCGACACTAAACCTTTATAATATAATATATGTAGCCGTATATTTCATTCAACATCCTGTGACTTTTCGTTGAATTTGTTATATTAGGTCCGGAATTTGATGTATTCGGGAATCTTTTTTTCTGAGTATCCATCACGACATCCGCTGTCGCAATCCACGCACTTTAGTCTTGTAGAAAATATGACACCGTGGCTTGTAGTTATGAATATCACTAATAATGCCTTCACGATTAAACAGATATCGGTCACTCTCTCACCGGAAACGGTGAAACATTTTTGTCACTCCATAATTAATTGTGTTTGCCGCTTGTCCTTGTCAGACAGGTACGCATCTACCGACTAAAATTATCACCCTGAAGTGTAGACGTGGTGAATCAATCTATCTCTCTACAAATGGGTTCCCGCCCTCACTCCGTCCGCGCATGCGTGCGTGCGTGCCTCGTCCCCGGAAAATTGTGTATTTCTTTCCTGTAAAGCAAAATACATATCTAGAATTTAACTTCAAATGGAAAAGGATCCGGAAACCATTTACAAAAACTTACATAAATTCGTTTCCTATGGTGACAAAAACTTGTTCACGATGGACAGTATACAGGATACCAAAGACATATTAAGCCATAGCATTATAAGACTCGTATGTACCGGAGGTGGATAGAGAATTTCTCCCGAGGGGACCATAAATTGGGGTTAAACCCGAGGCTTCACAAGGTTTTCTGTAATGAAGTTCAGCTGAAAAATCCTCCAGACGTACTCTAACTGATTTTGTATCAAAACGAGTGTAAAACAATGAGACATCAACAAAGATACACGACTCAGCAAAAATTCACTCTACAGCAAATATACACGACTCAGCAAAGATACACTCTACAGCAAAGATACACGACTCAGCAAAGATACACTCTAAAGCAAACATACACGACTCAGCAAAGATACACTCTAAAGCAAAGATACACGACTCAGCAAAGATACACTCTACAGCAAATATACACGACTCCAGCAAATATACTCTCTATAGCAGAGATTCACGACTTAGCAAATATACACGACTTAGCAAATATTCACTCTATAGCAAATATTCACTCTATAGCAAACATTCACGACTTAGCAAAGATACTCGACACAGCAAAGATAAATGTCTCAACAAAGATTCACTCTATAGCAAAGATACACAAATCAGCAAAGATACTCTCTATAGCAAAGATTCACGACTCGGCAAAGATTCACGACTCGGCAAAGATTCACTCTATAGCAAATATACACGACTCAGCAAAGATTTACGACTCAGCAAAGATCCACGACTCAGCAAAGGTTCACGACTCAGCAAAGATTTATGACTCAGCAAGGATTTACTCTATAGCAAAGATTTACGACTCAGCAAAGATTCACTCTATATCAAACATTCACGACTTAGCAAAGATACATGACACAGCAAAGATAAACGTCTCAACAAAGATTCACTCTATAGCAAAGATACACAAATCAGCAAAGATACTCTCTATAGCAAAGATTCACGACTCGGCAAAGATTCACGACTCGGCAAAGATTCACTCTATAGCAAAGATTCACACTTGGCAAAGATTCACTCTATAGCAAATATACACGACTCAGCAAAGATTTACGACTCAGCAAAGATTTAATCTATATCAAACATTAACGACTCAGCAAAGATTTACGACTCAGCAAATATACTCTTTTTGGCAAAGATTCACAACTCAGCAAAGATTCACGACTCAGCAAAGATTCACTCTATATCAAACATTCACGACTTAGCAAAGATACTTGACACAGCAAAGATAAACGTCTCAACAAAGATTCACTCTATAGCAAAGATACACAAATCAGCAAAGATACTCTCTATAGCAAAGATCTCGGCAAAGATTCACGACTCGGCAAAGATTCACTCTATAGCAAAGATTCACACTTGGCAAATATTCAATCTATAGCAAATATACACGACTCAGCAAAGATGTACGACTCAGCAAAGATCCACGACTCAGCAAAGATCCACGACTCAGCAAAGATACACGACTCAGCAAAGATACACTCTACAGCAAAGATACACGACTTAGCAAAGATACTTGACTCAGCAAAGATAAACGTCTCAACAAAGATTCACTCTATAGCAAAGATACACAAATCAGCAAAGATACTCTCTACAGCAAAGATACACGACTTAGCAAAGATACTTGACACAGCAAAGAACTCAGCAAAGATACACTCTACAGCAAATATACACGACTCAGCAAAGATGTACGGCTCAGCAAAGATCCACGACTCAGCAAAGATACACGACTCAGCAAAGATACACTCTACAGCAAAGATACACGACTTAGCAAAGATACTTGACACAGCAAAGATAAACGTCTCAACAAAGATTCCCTCTATAGCAAAGATACACAAATCAGCAAAGATACTCTCTATAGCAAAGATCTCGGCAAAGATTCACGACTCGGCAAAGATTCACTCTATAGCAAAGATTCACACTTGGCAAATATTCACTCTACAGCAAATATACACGACTCAGCAAAGATTTACGACTCAGCAAAGATTCACTCTATAGCAAATATACACGACTCAGCAAAGATTTACGTCAACAAAGATTCCCTCTATAGCAAAGATACACAAATCAGCAAAGATACTCTCTATATCAAAGATCTCGGCAAAGATTCACGACTCGGCAAAGATTCACTCTATAGCAAAGATTCACACTTGCCAAATATTCACTCAACAGCAAATATACACGACTCAGCAAAGATACACTCTACAGCAAATATACACGACTCCAGTAAATATACTCTCTATAGCAGAGATTCACGACTGAGCAAATATACACGACTTTGCAAATATTCACTCTATAGCAAATATTCGCTCTACAGCAAACATTCACAACTTAGCAAAGATACTCGACACAGCAAAGATAAACGTCTCAACAAAGATACCCTCTATAGCAAAGATACACAAATCAGCAAAGATACTCTCTATATCAAAGATCTCGGCAAAGATTCACGACTCGGCAAAGATTCACTCTATAGCAAAGATTCACACTTGGCAAATATTCACTCTATAGCAAATATACACGACTCAGCAAAGATTTACGACCCAGCAAAGATCCACGACTCAGCAAAGATCCACGTCTCAGCAAAGGTTCACGACTCAGCAAAGATTTACGAATCAGCAAAGATTCACTCTATAGCAAAGATTTACGACTCAGCAAAGATACACTCTATAGCAAAGATCTCGGCAAAGATTCGCGACTCGGCAAAGATTCACTCTATAGCAAAGATTCACACTTGGCAAATATTCACTCTATAGCAAATATACACGACTCAGCAAAGATTTACGACTCAGCAAAGATTCACGACTCAGCAAAGATAAACGACTCAACAAAGATTAACGACTCAGCAAAGATTTACGACTCAGCAAAGATTCCCTCTATAGCAAAGATCCACGACTCAACAAAGATTCACTCTATAGCAAAGATCCTCGACTCAGCAAAGATTCACTCTCTAGCAAATATACACGACTCAGCAAAGATTTACGACTCAGCAAAGATACTCTTTTTGGCAAAGATCCACGACTCAGCAAAGATTTACGACTCAGCAAAGATACTCTTTTTGGCAAAGATCCACGACTCAGCAAAGATTTACGACTCAGCAAAGATACTCTCTATAGCAAAGATCTCGGCAAAGATTCGCGACTCGGCAAAGATTCACTCTATAGCAAAGATTCACACTTGGCAAATATTCAATCTATAGCAAATATACACGACTCAGCAAAGATTTACGTCAACAAAGATTCCCTCTATAGCAAAGATACACAAATCAGCAAAGATACTCTCTATATCAAAGATCTCGGCAAAGATTCACGACTCGGCAAAGATTCACTCTACAGCAAAGATTCACACTTGGCAAATATTCACTCTATAGCAAATATACACGACTCAACAAAGATTTACGACTCAGCAAAGATCCACGACTCAGCAAAGGTTCACGACTCAGCCAAGATTTACGACTCAGCAAAGATTCACTCTATAGCAAAGATCCACGACTCAACAAAGATTCACTCTATAGCAAAGATCCTCGACTCAGCAAAGATTCACTCTATAGCAAATATACACGACTCAGCAAAGATTTACGACTCAGCAAAGATTCACTCTATAGCAAAGATCCACGACTCAGCAAAGATTCACTCTATAGCAAATATACACGACTCAGCAAAGATTTACGACTCAGCAAAGATTCACTCTATAGCAAAGATACTCGACTCGGCAAAGATACTCGACTCAGCAAAGATACTCGACTCAGCAAAGATACTCTTTTTTGGCAAAGGTTCACGACTCAGCAAAGATTTACGACTCAGCAAAGATTAACTCTATAGCAAAGATTTACGACTCAGCAAAGATTCACTCTATAGCAAAGATCCACGACTCAGCAAAGATTCACTCTATAGCAAAGATTTACGACTCAGCAAAGATTAACTCTATAGCAAAGATTTACGACTCAGCAAAGATTCACTCTATAGCAAAGATCCACGACTCAGCAAAGATTCACTCTATAGCAAAGATTTACGACTCAGCAAAGATTAACTCTATAGCAAAGATTTACGACTCAGCAAAGATTCACTCTATAGCAAAGATCCACGACTCAGCAAAGATTCACTCTATAGCAAAGATCCACGACTCAGCAAAGATTAACTCTATAGCAAAGATTTACGACTCAGCAAAGATTCACTCTATAGCAAAGATCCACGACTCAGCAAAGATTCACTCTATAGCAAAGATTCACGACTCAGCAAAGATTTACTCTATAGCAATGATTCACGACTCAGCAAAGATTCTCTTTATACAGCATACAGCAAATGAATACACAATATAGAAGCGACATCTAGGATTAAATAAGCGACACTGATTTTTCTTATTGGGGAAGGAGACTTTGTGAAACAAACGCGACGTTTTCAACATAAAACCAACAGTAGCAGCTTTTTATTTACTTTTTTTATCCTTTATTGATCACGAACGTGCGTGTCTAACCTCAAGTGTCACCAAACCCATTTGTATAACAGCCAATCCGCCGATAGCCACGTCATATATCAAATTGATTTTTCATGAATGAAAATGTAATACAGGTGATCGCTCTATTCATCTATTTATTTTTACAGTACCTTTTCAGTCCGGTACAAGAGAAATGTACTTTCTACGGTACACGCTTAGTTGACGTTACCATTGGGCTCCTATTAAGATCAGTTGTCGCCACAGGCGCTAGAGACAGAGACTTAGACACAAAACCTAGGCCTACACTGTACAAATAGAAACAAGTATAATCGAAACAGTCCAATCAAGAGCAACACCGGATGTTTTATTCGTATTTTTTATTCCTATAACTTTAATCAAACATTATGATATGTGGGGGTTTTCTTAACACATGTACATTTTCATGATGCGTTTGTCATTACCTGTGGAATTTAGAGTGTTTTGGGTTTAACATCCTCGAGACATTCAAGGTTGTTTGAGGACAGATGACCAGAAAGACACTTCCGATAATAAAAACGAGAAAGAAGAGGGAAAAAAATGAAAAAAAAAATCAAATACTGCGATGGAGGCAGCAAAACAATTTTTGTTTCTTGAATATCCCCATAGACGAAGAAAGAAAACTCATGATACTACAGGAACCCACATTAGTCGCCTCTCACGTGAATGCAGCGAGAACGTGCACTCTTTTAGTGTATTCTTTTCCTGAACCTGCTCATGGTTACCCGCGTAACAACAAGCAGTGGGGTTTTTGTTTTGTTTTTTCTGTTTGAAAATTTAGTGGATTCACCTGCGTGCCAGCTACGCGCCTGAATTGACTTGAGAGAATATGTATCGCCGTGTGTAATATACCTCCTTTCAAAGAGAGTTCTACGCTGAGAAACACGTGCAAGAAATGTTCCGAACAATTAAAACAAATAATCACCTGGTATTTATGTAATGATGTAAGCATTGATAACTTCGGTATTTTTTTAATTTATAGATTAAAATGATAATCAAGTTTTAAGGAAGGTAACTCTTGAATCACAAATAAATGTATAAGGTAGCATACAGCCTTAACTTACTGCACAGTAGCCTAGAAACCCACCCACGCCAATCGTGTAGTTATTATACATGCATGTCACTTAGTTAGAACAAAGACATTTCTAATTTCCTGTAATCTGTCATTCTCATACATTTATGATTCGGAGTAATCCGCACTTTTTCATAAAACTGGGATTCCAAGCAAACTAGCAGCTACACAATAAAAACGATTTGTAAGAACGTTTTATGCGGCCAACATGAACCCAGTATTTTGAGTATTTTCCGGATGTATGAGTGCCTGTTACAATGGTAAGAATACTCGTGTTAGGAGCCATTACAAGCTTCCGCTCGCCCCCACCTTTTCCAAAAAACAACCATCCGTACAGGTAAAATAAACGTTTTACTTTTAAACTGACATGCCCCAGGTAGTGGGTTTTCCGGTTACCTGTCTGACGAGAGCAAATTCTTTAACTGTCTGTATTATGCTTGCATGGCTAAAGGGATTTTGTAACATAACTGTTCGGAATATCCCCTTCATAGAAATGCATTAGAGAAAAAACTGTAAGTGTAGTTATGAAAGAAATTAACTTACCTTTCCAGAACTTTTTATGTAAGACTGATGATACTTGATAACAAATAACGAAGTATACCGCGATAACCTATCAACTAGGCTCAATACACATATTTGATAGACATAAGAGAGAATTTATACCGCTATGACTGATCGGCTCCGTTGGGAACACATTTTATTATTTGAAAACGTAAACTATCCCTCCAGTTTCTCAAATCTCAATCTCAATCACTATTTATTAGGTTGTCCCACTGTCAAACTAATGTTTTGGATGACAATTTTCTATACATAATTTTCAAATACTAATGCCTACAACGAAAGTAACTAGAACATCGAGTCTGACCATTGAAGGCAATCGTTTTCCAAAGTTATTTTAATTTATTCGTATTTTGACAACAGACACTGTCACACGGTACAGTATAACCGGAAAGTCAATATTCCTTTACAGGACGACAGACAGTGTCAAACAGTACAGTATAATAGGAAGTCCATATACTCTAACAGGACGACAGACAGTGTCACACGGTACAGTATAACCGGGAAGTCAATTTTCCCTTACAGGACGACAGACAGTGTCAAACAGTACAGTATAACAGGAAGTCCATATACTCTAACGGGACGACAGACACTGTCACACGGTACAGTATAACCGGAAGTCAATCTTCCATTACAGGACGACAGACAGTGGCAAACAGAACAGTATAACAGGAAGTCCATATGCTCTAACAGGACTACAGACAGTGTCACACGAGGCAGTATAACCGGAAGTCAATCTTCCCTTCCATGACGACAGACAGTGTCAAACAGTACAGTATATCAGGAAGACCATATACTCTAACAGGACGACAGACAGTGTCACACGGTACAGTATAACAGGAAGTCCATATACTCTAACAGGACGACAGACAGTGTCAAACAGTACAGTATAACAGGAAGTCCATATATTCTAACAGGACGACAGACACTGTCACACGGTACAGTATAACCGGAAGTCAATCTTCCCTTACAGGACGACAGACAGTGTCAAACAGTACAGTATATCAGGAAGACCATATACTCTAACAGGACGACAGACAGTGACAAACAGAACAGTATAACAGGAAGTCCATATATTCTAACAGGACGACAGACACTGTCACACGGTACAGTATAACCGTAAGTCAATCTTCCCTTACAGGACGACAGACAGTGTCAAACAGAACAGTATAACAGGAAGTCCATATATTCTAACAGGACGACAGGCACTGTCACACGGTACAGTATAACCGGAAGTCAATCTTACCTTACAGGACGACAGACAGTGTCAAACAGTACAGTATATCAGGAAGACCATATACTCTAACAGGACGACAGACAGCGTCACACGGTACAGTATAACAGGAAGTCGATATACTCTAACAGGACGACAGACAGTGTCAAACAGTACAGTATATCAAGAAGACCATATACTCTAACAGGACGACAGACAGTGACAAACAGAACAGTATAACAGGAAGTCCATATATTCTAACAGGACGATAGACACTGTCACACGGTACAGTATAACCGGAAGTCAATCTTCCCTTACATGACGACAGACAGTGTCAAACAGTACAGTATATCAGGAAGACCATATACTCTACCCCGACGACAGACAGTGACAAACAGAACAGTATAACAGGAAGTCCATATACTCTAACGGGACGACAGACACTGTCACACGGTACAGTATAACCTGAAGTCAATCTTCCCTTACAGGACGACAGACAGTGTCAGACAGAACAGTATAACAGGAAGTCCATATACTATAACAGGACGACAGACAGTGTCACACGGTACAGTATAACAGGAAGTCCATATAATCTAACAGGACGACAGACAATGTCACACGGTACAGTATAACCGGGAAGTCAATTTTCCCTTACAGGACGACAGACAGTGTCAAACAGTACAGTATACCAGGAAGTCCATATATTCTAACAGGACGACAGACACTGTCACACGGTACAGTATAACCAGAAGTCAATCTTCCCTTACAGGACGACAGACAGTGTCAAACAGTACAGTATAACAGGAAGTCCATATACTCTAACGGGACGACAGACACTGTCACACGGTACAGTATAACCGGAAGTCAATCTTCCCTTACATGACGACAGACAGTGTCAAACAGTACAGTATATCAGGAAGATCATATACTCTAACAGGACGACAGACAGTGACAAACAGAACAGTATAACAGGAAGTCCATATACTCTAACAGGACGACAGACACTGTCACACGACACAGTATAACCAGAAGTCCATTTACTCTAACTAGACGATGTACAGAAAGTGACAAACAGTATAGTATAACAGGAAGTCCATATACTCTAACAGGACGACATACAGTGGCAAACAGAACAGTATAACAGGAAGTCCATATACTCTAACAGGACGACAGACAGTGCCACACGGTACAGTATAACCGGAAGTCAACCTTCCCTTACAGGATGACAGACAGTGCCACACGGTACAGTATAACCGGAAGTCAACCTTCCCTTACAGGATGACAGACAGTGCCACACGGTACAGTATACCCGGAAGTCAATCTTCCCTAACATGACGACAGTGTCAACCAGTACAGAATCACAGGAAGTCCATATACTCCAACAGGACGACAGACACTGTCACACGGTACAGAATAACCGGAAGTCAATCTTCCATTACAGGACGACAGACAGTGGCACACGGTACAGTATAACCAGATGTCAATTTACTTTAACTAGACGATGTACAGAAAGTGATAAACGGTACAGTATAACACGTAGTCCATCTACTCTAACAGGACGACAGACAGTGCCACACGGTACAGTATAACCGGATGTCAATTTCCTCTAACTAGACGATGTACAGAAAGAGATAAACAGTACAGTATAACCAGAGGTCCATTTACTCTAACAGGACTACAGACAGTGGCACACGGTACAGTATAACCAGATGTCAATTTACTTTCACTAGACGATGTACAGAAAGTGATAAACAGTACAGTATAACCAGAGGTCCATTTACTCTAACAGGACGACAGACAGTGGCACACGGTACAGTATAACCGGATGTCAATTTACTCTAACTAGACGATGTACAGAAAGTGATAAACAGTACAGTATAACCAGAAGTCCATATACTCTAACAGGACGACAGACAGTGGCACACGGTATAGTATAACCGGATGTCAATTTACTCTAACTAGACGATGTACAGAAAGTGATAAACAGTACAGTATAACCAGAAGTCCATTTACTCTAACAGGACGACAGACAGTGGCACACGGTACAGTATAACGGATGTCAATTTACTCTAACTAGACGATGTACAGAAAGTGATAAAGAGTACAGTATAACACGTAATCCATCTACTCTAACAGGACGACAGACAGTGGCACACGGTACAGTATAACCGGATGTCAATTTAATCTTGCTAGACGATGTACAGAAAGTGTCAATTAGTACAGAGTAACCGGAAGTCAATATGTTCCTACTCGACGACAAATAGTGCAACAGAGTGAAGTATAACCGGATGATCACCTTTTCTCACTCGACGACAGACAAGCAGTAAGAAGTATTCAGAAGTCCATCCACTCTTACTAGACGACAACAGACAGTGCCACATGGTGCAGTGTAACCAGGAAGTTCATCTACTCATACTGGACGTCGTACAGCATCACACCGACATGTGCTACCGGAATTCCTTCTTCTATTTTTGGACGACTAACACACAATGTCAAACAATATAATTTGTGTGTTTTTTTCTAGACGACGCCGTACTAAGTCGTGCACTTCTGGTCATAATGTCCGAGATTTTATTTAGTCAGTGATTAATTGAAAAAAGTTGAAGCAGTATTTATGCATTTTGTTATACCCCGTTTTAGTGTTGCTTCCTATTGTAATGTTCTACATACGGGTTATTATTGCTGAGAGTAGCTTTGTCAGTTTGACAGGAAATGGTATAGGTCATTAAACACTAATAGTTATGTCCACCCGTGCTTTGGTGTTGAACACATTAATATCAAAAAACGCCGATCCGGTATCAGACCCACGACTGTCAAATGGACGGAGCGGCGTCTGATAAATATCAGACACTAGATAGTTATACCGGCCCGACACCGCAGACACATACAGAGTGAGACCGGCCCGACACCGCAGACACATACAGAGTGATACCGGCCCGACACCGCAGACACATACATAGTGATACCGGCCCGACACTGCAGACACATACAGAGTTATACCGGCCCGACACTGCAGACACATACAGAGTGATACCGGCCCGCCACCGCAGACACATACAGAGTGATACCGGCCCGACACTGCAGACACATACATAGTGATCCCGGCCCGACACTGCAGACACATACAGAGTGATACCTGCCCCACACCGCTGACACATACAGAGTGATACCGACCCGACACCGCAGACACATACAGCGTGATACCGGCCGGACACCGCAGACACATACAGAGTGATACCGGCCGGACACGGCAGACACATACAGAGTGATACCGGCCCGACACTGCTGACACATACAGAGTGATACCGGCCCCACACCGCTGACACATACAGAGTGATACCGGCCCGACACCGCAGACACATACAGCGTGATACCGGCCGGACACCGCAGACACATACAGCGTGATACCGGCCTGACACCGCAGACACATACAGAGTGAGACCGGCCCGACACGGCAGACACATACAAGGCGCAATTAACTAGACATCAGACACATAAATGTCACTTTGTCAATTTGACAGGAAATGGTATAGGTCATTAAACACTAATAGTTATGTCCACACGTGCTTTGGTGTTGAACACATTAATATCAACAAACGCCGACCCGGTATCAGACACACGACTGTCAAATGGACGGAGCGGCGTCTGATAAATATCAGACACATACAAAGCGCAATTAACTAGACATCAGACACGTAAATCGAGTTCTGGCGCATTAAGAGCGACGCTGACAGTGCATCAGACACGTTCAGCGAGTCGTCGTCACGACATTAGCCGGAGTGACGCATACACGACATAAGACACACGTGAACAGCGGTGCCGACTTGACACAGAACACATACGCGTATAGATCGACGTCTATCCGCCGACATCTGTCAAACGTACAGAGCGTCGCCGAGCCGACACCAGACACACGAACAGAGCGTGCCAATCCTTTGTCTATTTCAGCCGAATCACATTTCACTTTTTTGTTGTAACCTAACTTTTCGCGATCTTATCTCTGTCGATTCTGTTACATATGTGTTGCTCTGTGGGTTTCGTTTTTATCTCGTTGTTTGTTAAACACACACGAAGATTGTCAACAGGTTAAAATCATGTCTTTTTGATATTTACTTTGCATGTGTTTCATTGTGAATTTCTCCGTACGTTAAGTTCATACCGGTCAATCACAAGTCTTTTTTTACTTTCATTCTGATGTACCCGAACCGTACAAATAGAACCAAGAAATGGACTTTGCTAATCAATTCAATTAAACTTATAACTGATGCTTATCAACGTTAAGGTGGTACAACAAAAGACGATCCTCTAACGTTGAATATTGCCGCCGATCATAAACTTGAGTTGTGACGTCTTCAAGCGACTTTGGGTGCTTTCAATGAGGATTTGGAAATTTCAGATTCTGTTATATGCATTTCGGATCAATAATCAAAACATACTTTAAAAGCTGTTGTTCATTCCAAGGGTGAATCCGAGGTCTATTTTTATCATTTTACTCATCCACCTCTGTCATTTCATAATGAATTATTCATACCTTTGAATTGGAAGAGTTCAAATGTGTCTTCAGGGGTGAATGAGTTAACGTCCTGCAGTCATATGTAGACATAGAGAAACACCGCCGAACAGAGTGAAGAAAAGATAGGAAGAGAAAACGATCCCAACTGTTGATTTTTTTTGTCTTTTAAATATCCTTTTATTGTACAGGGCATGGAAGAAACAATAGTCACCTTTGACGGTACACATACATTGAACTACAGCTGGTCTCTTGGTTTCTAAGGTGTCCACTAAGTGGACACGACAGAAACCACCCTTGATTCTGCAGGGGTCCCAAAATAAGTCGCCTCTTACGATATACAGTGGTGCACAGCAGGCCAAATCTTTCCCCGAGCCTGGGCTTAAGTCCTGTATATCGTGCATACATAATAAATCACAGGTTTTATAAATTGTGTACGTGTGGTCTTATTGACATTACTTGTAACGCAAGCAATCGCAGATAAAAAGAGCACAGTCGACGTTTTCATAGTAATCGGACAATTTAAGTGTTCCGTTCCATCCAGATGCTTTATGATCTTGGAATTTATATAGGTCATACAAACAAATTATTCAGCTCATGTTTCAGAAAATTACACAAAATTATACGTATGAATAAACATTACTTTTTTCGTAATTTATATGTGAATAAATTGCAAGCAATACAGAGGTTTCAATGCCGTGTTATTGCAGCCAAGGCAAAAGCAAATCATTTTTTTGTTAAATTTTCATCAAGGAAGTCACGTTTAAAAATGTATCGACGCATTATTAATCCGTCGCGTTAAGAAATCTCGTTGTTACTTCCGGGCCGAATATGTAACGCTTTAAATCTATGTTTGTATTGATATTATTTAGATAAGGTTTACAGCCAAAGTAAGTCCCACACAAAAATAAAGCCACGAACCGAGTCTATAGAACAATGACACTACAGTTTCTTGAAATTGTTCATCGTTATATAACCCAGTGCAACTGGTTGATATGTCAAAGGTTAACTTGTGACGTCATAACCATGAGAGTCACGGAACCAAGGTAGAAGATATTTACTTTCCCTTGATAAAACCACGGACTTAGATATTATCTAATTCCGTTATAAAACTGTTTTCCAGTTCCGTTCATGGAACAGATAAACGGGGATTGAATTTGACGTAACACCGTAAATCATCAGTTTCCGATGGGCCCCGAGTTTTGCATTGCGCAAAAATATTAACTCCGCGTAACAAAAGCAATATTACACCAAATACATAAATCGCACAGGAAACGTAAATGTAATTTATATACTATATATAGATCTAGACTGCTCGAGTTTAAGGTCAGCTATTAGCCTACACGCATAAATCACATAATAAGTATAAATTCTTGGACCCCACTGCAAATCGTCACTGCAATCCGCTATACTTAATACACAATCCTTTACATTCCTGATTGAGGTTCTTTCGTATGCGACATTGCTATGACATCGCACTATGACCTCTAGGTCAATCTTAACTTGTCGTAGCCTCACCCCTTTTAAATTTATGAAGTATTCCACCTTCTTTGTACCACTAGCGGTGACTGAATGCGTGCATGTGCCCTACTTCCGGTTAAAGTACTCGAGAGTCGACCATTCTTAAGTATGTCACAAGCACCGGAAGTGACTGCTGACATACTGGCCGATACAAGACCAACTCAACTGTCCTTGGATTCGCCAGAAACAAAACCTCCACTTGAACGTGTTTCGTAAAAGGTTCTCTGTCGCCAAGTGGATGCGGAGCCGTAGTGCGCCTCGCTCATTTAAACTCTCGTTGGCGCTGACCGGGCTAAAGCTGAAGACACGAATATTTTCTCTGACAGGTCGCGTTTCTCCTTAAACTTTTTTCATTGCTACAAAGTAGACACGCTATATTTATCAAAAAGGATTATTTATCAAAGCGAATATGTGTTAAGTTATATGAACCTAAGTAAGCGATATTAACCGAAACTAAGTCGAGGTCAAAATCACTGATCAGGTTCATCGTCAAAAGATTGCACTGTACTCTGCAGAGAGCGTCGTGACGTCGGCGGTACAACTGAAGTGACGTCATATTGAGTAGAAAGACCGAGTCAATATCACAAGTCACCGACCTCCGCGTGAGGACAAAATTGATTTTTTTATTCTTATCAGTTATTGACATTTGTTGAGGTAAATATGCGCTTATATTATCCTGAGGAAGCGATATTAACCGAGACGAAATCTAAGTTGATATCATTCTCAGGTCCATATAACACATATTTGCCGAAATAACTGCCCTTAATTGTTACATTAGATATAACTAATATGTGTTTATCATTAAACAAGACGAGGCGTTAGCGAATCGTCAAGAGAAAAGTACTGCATTTGACAGAGAACATCGTATATTAGAGTAGTAGTAAATACATATCCTGTTTGAAACATCGGCTCATTTTTCCAAAAATGAAATATTAATAAAAACATAATTGGAATGTTCGTTGTAGTCGAACCCGGATGAATTTAACTGGTGATATTCAACTTATAATAGGTAATGATTTAGCAAAAGCGGAAGAACATGATCACGTCGCCAGTCTCCACTGTTGTAAAGAAACCCGGATGTCTCGAAAACTCGTCGACACACCCGGGTCTTGAACTATACTACTTTCAGAACAATTTAGTTATTGTCCTTTTATAAACTTTCACATAACATCGTATAACTTCCTTGAAACATTTGGCTGTTATAATACATGAAGTTTATTAGCAATTATACAAAAAAAAACACGAAATCTCGAACACCAGATAAACTGTACCGTCCAGTCAAAGTCGAATTGATACATTTTATCAATTTCAGAGTTTTTCTAAATAATTTATTATTGATTATTTTATTGTTTTAGTTATCTAATACTAAGTCGGTAACTTGTATTGTATTTCCTCTCTTGAAAGGGCATTCGTTAGAGAAATGCATGTGATATATGTGATATTTATATATGTGATTTGATTTTTTTCCGACTGGCAATTCAATATTGTTAAATAATTGTAGCGATTATCATATCATTTTCAGGATTTCTGAATCCCAAACCATTCCCGAAAAAAGTTATGAAAAAAAAGAAACTTGAGTTCTTTTTTATCAGTTTGGTCTTAGTGTTCCTATTTGTATATATTAAGACGATTATAAAGAATGTAGAAAATACTTTTTCAAATGAAGGCAAGCACCCTTAATTTGACAAGATGTACTAAACGAAATTATCGCCGTTTAAGCGTGTACGAGTACACAGTTAGTGAATCAATTATTGTCTATGATGTGGTACAATACAATAGGATTCTACAGGTGGAAACCTTGTACAGGTATACGGATCTTAACATCTGGGAGGGAGAGAAAATCGGATGTGAAATCACATTGGCCTTTTTTTAATTCAGCAAAATTGGTTAAATTTCACACCAAGCGATATATCATACGTGCTCGCTATCTTTTATATGACAAAAAGCCACAAAGGAATTATTAGTGCCACCTTTCAGACCTGCGGAAGCCGTGTGGCTGTCTGACGGGAGGTCGGCGTGTGATTGGTGGACGTTAGACGACAGGTGTGCCACATGTACAGGCCTTGATACGCACCGTGGGAAAACCGCGGAACGTGTCCGGGAGAGAGCACGCGCGCACCTGTGTCGTCTGCTTCTTACACCCGCGAAAACAATTGCCGTCTTTTTTCTTTTGAACACTGAATGTGGCACAAGATTGTTGATTGTCCGGCATTGTCCGAGATGTCCAACGAAGCGGTCAGACGGAAACGACTGTGACTTACCCGGTGTGTTTCGTTAAAAGAGCTATACGATAAAGCCTTATAAGGGATATGTGACGCTTCTCCGTTTATCTAATGCATAAAATTGAGCCTGACAGGAGTTGTTAAGGTACATGGGAGTGCTCGGTTGTACACATTGTAGCCCTTATATATATATAATATACATCAATATAAGTATTGATCAATTATGGACTTTTGTCGAGTTAATTATGTGGTTATATGAACCTGGGAAAGTCTTTAAAAATGGTAGTTTATACTCCTGCTTAACGCTCAGCAAATTAGGAGTGGGACGACTGGTTCGCCCGTTGTCAGTATAATGTGACCGGGTGGGGCGTCCTGCTGGGTGTCTTCGGCAGAATGTTTCAGTGAGGTAGCACTATAAAGTCGGCATCAGTTTCGCGCTATCACAAGGAGACAAACACGAACATATCGCAGCCTCCNTAAGAATTGTACCTGCTGCCCCCAATTGCATGATCGTAAGAGGCGACTAAATTTGGGACCTTATCTCTTCTCTCCTTTCTAAATAACTTTCTTCTTCCTAATGTCTCCCTTGACAATGCCTCACTTTTGGCCATTTGTTGAGCGTTCGCCCCTGTGAGGAAGGCTTTGGGTTCTGTCCCCTGGCCGAGACATACCAAAGTCTTTAAAAATGGTAGTTTATACTCCTGCTTAACGCTCAGCAAATTAGGAGTGGGACGACTGGTTCGCCCGTTGTCAGTATAATGTGACCGGGTGGGGCGTCCTGCTGGGTGTCTTCGGCAGAATGTTTCAGTGAGGTAGCACTATAAAGTCGGCATCAGTTTCGCGCTATCACAAGGAGACAAACACGAACATATCGCAGCCTCCCAAAATACACACACATACACTACACGCATGCATCTTGCACCCAGGGGAGGCCGTCCTTAAATGACCTTAGCTGTTAATAGGACGTTAAACAAAATCAAACAAACAAACAAACAAACAAACATTAACCGAGACGAAGTCGTTGTCAATATCATCTCCTCGTGTTCATATAACCACATAGTCACCGAAATAAAAGTCCTTAAATGCAATATTATATATGAATTAATGTGGTGTTTTTTTTATAATTAACAAGGCGGGACGCATGAAGATCGCCGAGAAAAAATAGTGTTTTGGCATATTTAGAGAATTGTGACGTTACACTTTCAGTGACAATTGACCTGCTTAAAAAAAACAGTCATACCAAACCAGTAACACAAATCATCGACCTCCACGTGATTATAATGTTACCCATTAAGATGTAGGAAATAGTTGTGAGATCAAATATTATAATAAACGTTTAGTACATGAAGTGACGTATCAAATTACCGTGGTGACTGGAAGTAAAATCATGATAGAGTAATTTAATACATATCTTACTTATATAGCAAAATGCAATGCAAATCACTTACTTTCTTGAAATGTTTATTGCCACGTTAATTATCAATTTTCAAGTAGATACGACACACTGTATATTGTTTTTCGAATTCGAATTCTCACTTGACTTTAAACATATTTTATTAACCAGAATTGGAAAATAGGATTTGGCACAAGTTATTACACCTTATGAAGCCATCTCCTTACAACAATAATTCTCACGCATACGCCATTCGCAAGATCAAGCGTTTCTCTAAAAACAGCAAATTACAATAAAGTGGAGATGAATGTACATTATTATATTGTTTATATTGTAACGTAACTGTGTCCCACTAAAAGATCGTATAAGATGTTCGGCGGTCTCTCCGGTGGCACTTCTAGTCAGCTGTTTTGACAGAATTAAGTGACGGCTGGAGAGTCTCGTTTTCCTGGTAACATTATTCATGACACAGGAAGATGACGCTTTTCTTCTGAAATATGCTCTCTTTTTAAGAATCAAACATATTTTTAAAGTGTTATCACATTGAGTTTATTGGTGCAATGAACTTGTAAATATTACAAAAATTTCGTCATTTTTATGACGGAACGAATCATAGCCATTTATGATATATCGATGTTCAATTCTCGAAGTCGATGACAGAATCCTCCTCCGGTTACACACGAAATGTTTGTCTGAAGCGAATAAATGAATATTGAAAAATATTGAAATCTTACAATTACGAGCCCCTGGGGACATATCAATGAGTCTAACAATTACGAGCCCTCGGCCATATCAATGAATCTTACAATAACGAACCATCGGCACATATGAATGATTATTCGAATATGAATTGTCACAACCTGTTCCTATATAACCGATATAGCGGTTATATCATAATCACGCGGAGACGTCACTCAATTGTAACGTCACAATGTTCTCCGTCAAAAGCAGCATGTTTCCCATGACGATTTACTTACGTCCAACTTGTTTAAATAAACAGATAAAAACAGCGTAATTTTATAAATGAAGTAACATTTTTTTTTTAATCGGTGATTTTGTCTCGGTTAATATTTTTTGTAAGGTTCGAATAGACACAATTATTCTGATCAACAAAAGTCCATAACTGAAAAAATATTACATAGACATATTTACTACTAAACACGTGCTCTATCAAAAATAGTTCAACGCACAAAAGGACGCTGACATGGATCTCTGACGTCTCGTCTAACCCCAGAAGGGTGTGGAGACCGCGGATATTGACCTTTCACATTCTCACATCAAGAGGGATAACAGTCCCGCACTATAATCACGCCGGAGTTCATAGTTTGGACTTAAATGCGAACGGAAGTGTTTGAGTGGTGATTGTTCACTAAAGAATGCAAAATAACTGGGCAATTTTCAATACAAGTTCCAATTTTTTTGAATAATTTTAATACAAATTTCGAAAAAAAGGTCTTCCATCATTAACAACCTCATGATCCAGACAATCTTAAAATACTTTTAGCTTGTTAAATATTTAAAAAATATATGCTACATCGTTCATCTTATTTGCATATTTCTTGTTTGATTTTGAAAACCACATCTGTATGACCTTATCTGTTGTGGCTTGCAGACGATTCCATTTTTACACCAGATCAGTGAAATTTGTTCAACAGTTCGCAACAATTTACTTCCATGCTCATTTCATATAAACTGGAAAGTCATGTAAGCTCCTTAGTTATATAAAGGTGTCTTGTGTTTGTGGTATACTAATGTAAAATGTGTTCAGCTTGACTAGGCCCCTATTAGGTCCCGAATGTTGTTAAGAACTGACCTGCTGTTTCCAACTGTTTGGATTAATTCGGACAATTTCGCACTTTTCCGTCGCATGTTTTATTTCACGGAAATGGCCGAGCGTTGTCCGATTGCGCAAGATCGTTAGAAACCAATATTGCATCGTTTTCTTGTCTGTCCAGTGTGACCAATGCTTATGGACAGAGACTTTATAACAATTGATTTGCCGTTCCTATTGCAACATTTGAGCCAATTGTAGGAATATATAATGTAACCTTGTTCGATGAATGTCATGCTTTCGTGCCGAGATCATGACATTTCAGTGCCATGTCACTTGCTTTTTAGGTGTGTGATTTTATGGCGCCATCATACATGTGGGCAACGTTGTTGTTGCTAAAGAAAACAAACACATCACGTGATATACTATATACATTGTAATATATGGTGCGATTTTATTATTATTCTGCGATCTTAACCTATCTACTGCTTTAAACAACTTCCGGTGCTTCTCGGTACCCGATGTTTTACTCGTGTTTCCACACGTCTATATCGTGTTGATGCGTCGCTAAAACTTTACTAAAATCACCTGTTGCACAATACCTAAAGTAAACAACTATGTACTGTTTAATGGAAATTACAGACATATTTAGTAGTGAATTATCTTTTCAGTGCGGTACAAAAACTATATTAGTACAAATGACCGCAGCGAAAGCCTGAAGTCGGTTAAAAGTTGTGTTACCATCACATGACAATTTTAGATCCGGTATTCATCGAGGTCTGAAGGTTAGCGGGACCATGTTAGTAATGTACTTTTGTCTCTCCTACCCGCCATCATTATCCAAATCACCCATTCACCGAAGTTTACCGAAACTATCTCTAGATAACATCTATAGAATCGTCCGCCTCAAATCAGTGTCGGTATTCCCTTGCCGTCACTCGAGGACCAGGGACGTCAGCTGGCAAACAGACACAGATTATAATGATGTTTAAATGACAATAATTGGTCTGTTGATCAAATTGAATGGAAATAAATATTCTTATTGATTCCTAACTCCACTGTTACCGTTCCCGTTCATTGGAGTACTGTATAAATTAAACCAAACAGATGACAGAAGGGAACCAAATTACGTGTGTCGTTGTGAAGGTGACTCCAAGTGTGAAAAGTACTTCAACAATCGAGTTTAAACCATAAACATTTGTTGAATAAAGTACATCTGTAAAATTGATAGCTCAATGACAGGAAGATACAATCCTAAAAACGGGATCATTTAGACGAATTCCTATACTGTCCATGCGGGATACACTTTTGACTGTTCTTGACGGAAAAGGACGAAGTGTGTGCAGTTTGGAATATTAGATGTTGTTTTTTCCTGCTATATGACATCAGTTTACAATATCTCATTAAATACGATTTAGGAAAGTTCATTTCGTACCTCCATCCCCATGCCCCCTGATCAGTTTAGTGCGTAGGTCGGGGAGGGATCAATGGAGATCCGGGGGCGCAGGGCAGGGTAAATTGAAAATTTCGCTAAGGCAAAATTGAAAATTTAGGGTGAGGGTCCCCCTCTCTCCCTTGGTGCGTCATAAGCCTTCCTCAATTTTAATAAAAGCAACTGCAGAATTATCTATATGACTTACTTACGTCATTAAGGTTAATCACGTGACCTAGTAGTAGGCATACTGGGCGTATCCTTGTCTTGTCTCACACACCACAAATCAACTCGATTGTTTGCTTACAGGGATACTGTCCGTAATCAGAGTTTTAATTATACATAGAAATTCTTGATATGCGTTTACAGATGTCACGTATTAACAGAGTTAGAAATGCAGGAACTTCTCAAACGTTTTCATGACTTTAATTTAGTGAATGCATAAAATGACAGATGACGCTAATGAGGAGACTTACAGACTGATATAAAAACCACTAATTTAAATAATTACGTTTGATTGTAAATATATCCTTAATACCCTACTGTTCTAATAAGCAGGTCCCATTAATCTCCTATGACAGTTTCTTTATAAACTGTGACGTATGCGGTCAGCAGTTTACTTTTTGCAAAGCGGATGAAGCGGAAGTGCGGTCAACCACTTCCGCTTTACGCTTGAGTGAATATCCGCCCATCTCACAGGCGAACCAGCAGTTACGCAATGGAGATGTTTTATTGATAGTGCGGTTGACTGCGTTATCTCTATTACAAAGCCCACGTCGGAGTTCCCTCACGTGTTTTAATTCTAAGCACGTCTGCACCATTACACGACAAAAGCAAAAATTGTGTTCTGATTCATAACTCTATAAATCACAAAAATGCTTAATGTCTATTTTCTCATTGCGCTTAATGAAAACATGTTAAATTAAACGCAAAAACTCCATAAAAATCACCAACTTGCAAAGAAGTATTGTTATCAATGTGAAAGACGAGTCGTTGGTTTTATATTTTATGAAGTTGAAACACGAAATTAGATTATCTGAGTCCGTGGTTGAAAAAAAAAGTTTTACCTGTATTAAAGAAGACTTAGATTCAAAATAGTATATCGTAAAAAATTATCGTGTTGGACGAAAATTATTTCTGTGTGAGTTAGTCATTACATGAAGTGTGTGGTGAGTGTAAGAATTGGTCAACAGAGGCGAGAAATTGAGAGTTGTAACGTGTGAGTGTTCAATGGAGATTTACATAGAATATCTGTGATTATTTTTTTCAGTGTTTAACAACCTTACAATAGCTAGTGTAATATGAAGACATCTAGGTACACCGTTGAATAGAGAGAATAGATAGGAAGGAAAGAAGGAAAGAATGAAAACAAGAAAAAAAGGGAAAAAAAGTGATAGGAAAGCTAGGGAAAATTCGAACCCATGTATTGTAATGATGACAGCAGTTCTAGTTTGGTCTCTTTAATGTTCTTTAGAAGAAGTCACACAAGAAGATCAATCCCCTCCCCGAGTCTGCAGTCTGCATGGGAACAACGTTAGTCGCCTCTCACTATTGTCTATTGTTGGTTTCTTCAACCCCGAAAAATACACGGAAGAAACGATCTCCGAATCTGCAGGGAACAGGGTAGGGTAGTGGAAGGGGAGGCCGCATTGGCCGATTCTTACGGTCATACAGAGGAAAACAACTGGTCCTTTATTCTTTCCCCGAGCATGCGCGGTATGAGACGTGTGTTAATTGTAAGCGTTGGTCAGTCGTGTTTTACATTTAGTTTAGTTTAAACATATTTTATTGCCAAGCAAATGGATTGGGCACAAGTTATCAAACTTATATTAAGCCCTTTCCTAGCAAATTACAAGCATATATTTACAATAGTACAACAAGATGGCAGATTTAATTTACATATATACACTATTTCATTTTTAAATGCTTTAATTTATAAATTGAAATTAAGAGAGAGAGACAGAGAGAGGAAAGGGGAGAGGGGGAAGAGACAGGGGGGATAATAGTCTGTACCTCCAATACATACATCCTCATCATTATTAATGTATGACATATAGTATCTTCCTCTTAGAGAGAGTGGATATTATGGTTCAATTGAGAGAGAGGGAGAGAGAGGGGACAAGGGGGGGGGGGGGAGGGGGGGGGGGGGGGGGGGGGGGGGGGGGGGGGGGGGGAGGGATACTAGAAACTGTTAGAGTCACGAATGTATTGCTGAGTATGCATGAATATCGCTATGTTTTCCTGTTCCGAAAGAGATGTATCTCCAAATAGAAGTAGATTTAAATTAAGAGGCATGTATTCATTCAGTTCACGATAAAGCTTAATTCTTTGTTCGTTATATATATCACAGGTAAAAAAAGATATGGTGTGTGTCTTCAATAGGGAAGCCAGATATACAACGTTGGTAATCTATGAGGTTAACACGAAACAGGTCACTTTTCAAAGTACTAGAACGGTTTCTTAATTTTGTATGCAAAATATAATTTTTCCTATCACCATAGAAAAAGTTTTTTTTTTCTAAATGATGAGAACGTGGCACTACGTCGTATACTAGTAGGTAACTGGTTCCACAGTCTAACAGTAGAAGGAAAAAAGGATACGTTAGATAATTCAAGTCTGTTGTTAGGTAGGTTGTAGTTTTCAACGTTTCGAAGATTATAGTGAGAGTTATCGACAAGGGAAGGGAGTAGAGTGTTGAGATAGTTAGGGGCTATATTATTGTGGATTTTAAAAAATAATTGAAGTTTTCGACGGGATCTCCGATGGGCTAGAGAATCCCATCCAGTTTCATTGTATATAGATTGTCTACTAGTAAACGACGGTAAACCAGTGACAATACGTCCAGCTTCAAGTTGTAATTTTTCTAATTTGTCTGAATCAGTAATAGAACAACCATCCCAAAGTTCACAACAATATTCTAGAACAGGAAGTATAAATGTTCTATATATTTTATTCAGTGTGCGTCGGTTCAGGGTATATTTCAATTTACGGAGGACACTTAATTGTTTAACTACTTTTTTACATATATTATCAATGTGATAGGTCCATTTACAGTTAGCATTGATGAATACTCCCAGATGCTTATGATTTTCAACAAATTCAATACTTACATTATTAAAGTTAATTTCAATGAGGTGATCAAGATCAATATTAGAAATAAGTAAAGCCTCTGTTTTTGCAGGATTGAATTTGACCAGCCACTTATCTACCCACAATTGTATATTTACTAGATCATTATTAATTTTTTGTTCAATTACTTGTGGTGATTTATCCGAATACAAAAGAGAGGTGTCATCAGCAAATAGTTTTGATAGACTTTCTATATTATCTGTTATGTCATTAATATAAAGTATAAACAGCAATGGGCCAAGAACCGAACCCTGAGGTACTCCTGCATTTGTTCTCTTAGCAGAAGATATACTATTGCCAATAAAAAGTTGTTGAGATCTATTAGTAACATAATCAATTAACCAGTCCAATAACTTTCCCGATATTCCATAGCTAGCTAGTTTCACTTCCAGTCCCCTATGCCACACTCGATCAAACGCCTTAGAAATATCACAAAAAATTAGACAAGTTGGCTGTTTTTTTTCTAGATTGTCGCACATAGTATGATATATTTCTATAAGCTGGTGTACAGTAGAGTGACCTGGTTGAAAACCTGACTGATATGAGAGAATTATCTAAAAGGTTGTTATGTAAATATTTAGCGACTAATCTTTCGAAAACTTTACCAATAGTACTTAGTAGTGCAATAGGTCTATAATTTGAAGGGTCTTGTTTATCGCCCTTTTTAAAAAACGGCATAACTAGAGCATGTTTCCATTGTTTGGGAAAAGATCCAGTTTCCAAAGATGAGCGAAAGATCAATGAAAGAGGATAAGCAACTGAATTAGAGGTATTCTTTAGCATGGTATGACTAATAGTATCCTTTCCTACAGCTTTACCGATTTTTAATGTCTTAAGAATGTCGATAATGTCATTAATATTAAACGGTATGTCTGAAATGGTCGAGTCTGTTCTAGGTTCTATAACAGGTACGTCAATGTTAGTATCGTCTAGAGTAGATATTGAAACAAAGTAATCGTTTAGTATATTAGTCTTTATGTCGTCATCCATTTCTATATTTCCAGTCGCACTCCTTAACGGCGGTATACTATTAGATGTGTCGGATGATTTTATTAACCTGCGGACTAGTTTCCAAAAGTTTCTAGGATTTGTATCACTGTAATTGTCTAAAAGGCCGTTTATGTCCGCATAAAATAATTCTTTTGTGGGTTTTTTCAGATTGTTTACACCATTTCGTTGTTTCCTAAAGTTGTTCAAATTATTTGGAGTGCGATTGGATTTATATTTTTGGAGAAGTCTGTTTCTTTTCCTTATTTCACGTCTCAGGTCAGAGTTAAACCAAGGTTTGTCATTAGGTCTAATTGTAACAAATTTGGAAGGAATACATTCGTCAGCTAATTCTAAATATCTAGATGTAAAAATGTCACACATATCGTCCGGAGAATGGATTCTTAAAAAAAGTTCAGCCCAGTCAATTGATAACAGTAAATTGTTAAACCGTTCGTAATCTGCGTCTTTATAACAAATAATTTTCCTCTTATAATTTCCTACAATATTTGTCCCCACAGTCAGTTCAACAGATGTTGCTTGGTGGTCCGAAATGTCGCGGTCTATGTCAATTACGTCCGATATCGTAAAATTACACGTGTCTGATAGAAGAACAGGGTCAAGTAGCGTGTTGCACGTGCGTCCAATTCTAGTCGGTCTGTCGATAACGTTTGTCAGGTGGTAAAAATTTATAATGTCTAGAAGAGCATGGTTATTGTCAACAGTGAGGAGGTCAACATTTATATCCCCTACGATTACAACAAAGGGAGTTTCATTCATGGCTGTTTCCAGCGAAAGACGAGTTTTACATGAGATGTATGTTGAGTGCATGAAGTTGTACATCAGTAAAATGTGTATCTACAAATATTTAAACCTGGTCGGATAAAAAAAGCTTTTGAGACCAGTGTTCATCAGAGTAACTGACCAGACGAAGAAGACAGAACCATATTTTAGTAAATGCCGCACCATGCAGGATGTGATGGCACAGCCAATAACACGATCGCTGCCAACGCGTTATCAAAGAGTTTATATATAAGATTTGTATATACGATTTTTACACTGGGGATGATCGGCCTCTCCAAAACATTGGGCGTACGTCTGGTCCCCCAGGGTATAAATACCATAACACCGACAGACAGACCAATCACCTTTCATCATTTCCACAGGCTTAAATAACGAATTTGTAGTCCGGTTTCCGGTGATCAAGTTTCTCCGGGTTATTTTGCTTACATCGAAAGGGGTGAAGGCAAGGGCGATATTGATAAAAAGGACTACGTACAGCAAACCGCTGATTTATACAGGAAAACGGAGTCACTGATATTGTAATGATGCTACAGAAAAATATCTTTGATTCAAGATGGAAAACAAACGCTAGACAGTAAACAGTCTTTTACTTCCGGTGCAATAAAAAATCTCTTTTTGACATTCTGATTACTGCATTTCTTTATAGATCGCCTCACCACATAGAATGTCATTTTCCAAAACGACTTGCACATTTTGATCAAACATACAAATTGTATTCATAATTTATAACCTTGAAAAAAATCAAAACGTTGGCTCCCCGGTCCGCCTGGCAGGAAATGACACGAATTGTATCCGGCTAGCATTGCCTCAAGACAGATGACCGGAAATAACGGATGGGCCTCAACAAAAAAAGGTCAATGCAGTATGTAACGCTTGACCACACATTGACACAAATTAATATATATATATATATATGTATGATTGAACTTGCACCAATTTGCGCATACAAAGACTGTATACGATTTGTACGAAGTAAAGTGTATAATGATTCACATTAATATACTTTTTGAAGCTGAATGGTGTATAAGCTTCAAGAAAATCATTACTTGATATTTTTTGTTGAGATCATAAAGATTGCATCTGATCAGATTTGACACATATTGAATTTGAAAATATGAATATGGTATGTAGGCCAAATATCGAAGATCGGCAAGATACGATGGAAAATTTGAATGAAGATTGAGGATAGGGCTAATCGTGTATGTATGAAATATCCTTTAAGACTTCAAAACCTTCCCATGTGTGACGTAACGTTATTTTCTGTCTGATTCTATCCTCGATGACGTATGTAGTTATCTGTTGTGAGGGTGTGTTCGATTTAGGAAAACGGCATCTACTCTCGTACACGATAAGATAAGGCACAAAGGATAAATATGTAGATTTTACATTAAAGATAAGTCTTACACTTATAGCATATGCATGCATATACAATGTATACATACAGCATATCCGTTTTGGCTGTTGAATCGTTTTACATCATCAGACATTTTTGACTATCGCATACGGTATTTATAAAAACAGAGACGTATATATTGCAATAATAAATAATATAATTGTAATATATACGTCTCTGATAAAAAGAAACTTGTCATTTGTCCTTTACTCGGTTTTCTTTTTAGGAGGACAAAGTTCTTGTTTATTTTTGTTTAGCTTGTTTTTCCGTATGATTTTTTTTTATCCCATTTATACTATCCATTATTTTTAAATGTATACTCATAAAAACAAACATCGGGAAAAGATGCAAAAGAATAATTGGATTTTCTTATTTTAAAACACGTTTTTTAACAAACAGGCAGCGGGACGCTAAAGTGTTTGCTTTTATCTATTGATCATCGTACGATTAACAAGGAACACGAAACTGTCATCAGTGTGGTTATTTAACCATATTTAGTGCCCGTGGCAACAACATTTTGTATCTGGAAGGAGAAAGAGTGTACAATAGGAAGTAGTCGACATATAAGAATTATGATTAAGCAGAGTTATCGCCCCTCGATACCAATGTCGGTACAACGATAGCTCGTCAGATGGACCATTAACCGACAGACGACAAGGAGGGGGCTGGGCTTTTATTTATTTTTATTTTATTTTATTTAATGCTTGAATAGGGGGCGGGGCGGCAAACGTCACGCCGTCAATCAGTGAGTGTCACATCGTCATTGTCCAATCGTGAAGAATCCCTTGGTTGTCATGAAACCGGATTGGATAATTGTATGTGGCTACGAATGAGACACCTGTCAATCATCGTTTGAAGTGAGAAACTGTCGTGCTGATTGGATGACTTTTCAATGACATGCCTAAGGCGTATACTTCCAGTGTGTTATTTGGATATTTTTAGGGAACAAAATGGTTACCTATATTTAATTGAATAACAAAAGCATATCCGCGTTTCAGGTAACAGGGTATACATACGTAATGAGATAAGCATTTACAGATATTATATAAAGGTAGGTATTTTTAGTTTTATTTTATATGGGTCCTACTATCCTTATTTAGGCATTATTAAGTCTCATATAAAGCAACTGTATGATATAAGGCACCACGATTTCCATTTCAATTATGTTTTTTTTACAACATTTATCAATCTGATTAAAATCATCTGTTACATGGCTCCGCCTGAACGAAGGCGTTGTACGAAGTTAACGAAGCCATGTAACATATGATTTTAATCAGATTGAACATTTATAAGACAAGTTTTATTTTCGATTAATATCGATCACTTTTGGCCCGGATGATGAAAGCGCGCACCGGTGGTAGGAAACCAGTGTACCCGGAGAAAACCAACGTGTTCGGGCAGAAGAACTACACATATATATATGTATATATATCCTTTCACATCCAACAGAGGAATCGAGTTCAGGTCGTCTTTGTGAAAGAGGAGTGCGCTATCCAGTGCGTCATCGGAGCATCATAATTTAGTCGACATCGGTCACATTTTAATGACAACGGGCCAAATTAGAGAGCCCAATGTGTGTTAGAGTTAGCGACCGTTTTTTTCCGATGTCTCTTAAGCACAAGACACCCCAAACCCTTTTGCAAAAGAGGGATGGGTGCCTCATAAGTCGACGCATACGATCATGTGGTGGCCTACATCTAGTCCACTCGCTGTCCTCGTTCACTGCTCTCATTGACGGGGTTCCGGCTTATCTTTATCAATTTCCTAGGGGGATTGTTTCAACTATGATTGGTTGGTGTTCGAGGGGGAAGGGCGACTCGGTGAATGTATTCAAATGAACAAGAAGTATGATAATCTGTCCAATATTTCGTTCAAAAGTTGTGACATCAAATTGATTGGGATAGGCTGTAACCACTCCAGAATAAAGTCCACACATGTATCAGTCTTTGATCAAAATGGGGATAGGCTAATTGTAGAAACAAACCCGGTGACATGAAATTATCTGGAATGACATGGCATTATTACAATTTTGAAAAAAGTCGATTTAAAAAATATTATTTTTGATCAATTGAATGGATCAATATTTAGACTTAAACAATGAATATGATATAAATATATAAATAAAAATTATAAAGTAAATGGGTTATAAGGTTATAAAGCGTTGGCGTCCTGTAGCTAGGGCTCTAGTTCTCACGAAGCCAGACACTTACACTCTCGAGTGGAGTTTCGAGTGGCGCTGATATTGTAGTGTCACCCCTCCTCAACACAGGACAATGACGACAACGTTAGCCACAGTAATAATGCTTACTGACAATAACAGCGGTGGTCGTTATGAGGGTAATGATGTCACTTAATGATGCACGATGGTGATGATGCTGCTGCTGCTGACGAGGAGGAGGAGGAGTGACATTTGATCTGATAAATATAGATTGTATTTCATTAAAAGAAGCGCGAAGTATAATACAAGATTTCATATAGCTGATTAACCGTTGTCCTGACAAGATATAATTACCAAAGTCTCACGTAAACGAGAATAATGTTCAACAGACTTTACATACTTAAGTTTTTATTTCATCACATTTTCAGTCTGTTAAATAAATGGAAAACTATAGGCACATTACTCGGATTTTTTTTTCATCCTTATTTTTTCATTATTATAATTAAAAAATATAATCATGTCCTCAAAATATGACAGGTTCATCATCTCGGACATATTTATGAGAGGAACCTGAATTTAAAATTTCACTTGGAATTACAAAGATATTATTAGTTTTTCAAGCTTCAGTTTCTAAAGTAACATGTATTTTTTAATTGTGAACACTCATTTTATTAACGTATTAATTAGAGACTCAGCGTATGGTTTCTTTCAAGAAGCTTTATGGACAAATGTCGTATGGTAGTACCGGTTTCTTGTGTTTTGTTTCTATTTGCCATGGGTGTTGCATAAAATTGATTTATTACACATTCTGCGTATTATAGCCATCATAAGTCGACGCCGTGCCTTTATTTACGCAACGAGAGGCCTACTTACAAATTCAGCCCGGTTCGTCAAGTTCATTGAATGATTTTCTTAATTTTCATTAATTTGTCACGTGATCATCTCTATTTTCCATATATGGAGCTAGTTGTATTACTGATAATGTTGATTGTTCTATCCCATACTGTCGTTGAGCCCATCCATCGACCTGTGTATTATATAGGCTACACCGAGCGAAACGGCGAGATAGCTGTATAGTTCAGCCACATGAATGAAAACATACCACGTGACTTAATCCATCCCACCCCCACATCCAAATGGATTAGCCCAGCGGAAGTCGTACGAACCAGAAGAGGTCAAATGTAGTGTCGAATTTCAATGTATGAAGACCTTACAGGGATTTTAGCCGTAAAGGTAAGGTTTTGGTGATAAATTTATATCTTATCAACGATTTTACAACTTACTTAAGTGCATTGTGTTGTAATTTTTGGAGGTAACGATGTATTTACGTGTAAAACGGGGCGATATGGACGAATGATGAAGCGCTTTCTTCCATTCATAATTATCAGTCCGGCCTAGTGCTGCATTCGTTAGTCGGCAAATGTGGGAATCGGGATCTGCCATCTGATGTTCAACTGCGGAATACACTTTGTTGGAATATCTAAACTGACCGTGGATTATGCAAAGAATCTTCACATTTCTATGGATTTAGAGAATCATTTTAAAACGGGAACGTGCAATGTGGTGTTTGTGGTTTAACTGAGGCAGACGACCATCGATTTTTTGCTGTTTTTCCCCGTCGGGAGCGCGGGGCCCATCACGTTTCTCTGCCGACTTCCTGGGTTCGCTTTGCTGTGATGTGGGTGTGTATGTTCATAGTACAGTGTAAAAGCATCGGATTTATACCAATATTACAATTCTTACACTGAGATATACGACATATTTAAAACCACGATCGCTTCAATCCAGGAAGTTGAGTGCTGACAAAATTGTTCCCGGTTTATCAAGATTTATATGTGATGTGGCAGTCGAGAATACAACGTTGTTTCTCGCAGCAGACTGGATTAATGAAAACGAAGGATGTAGATAGTTAAAGAGGACACCTTCGGAAATATATTTCTTTCAATTATATATAATGCGGGATCTATAAACGATGTTGCACGACGAATAATGGTAGGTCGACATGTCTTGGGGTAACTCGTCTTTGAATGATCCAAAAGATTGTTTTTAAAATGTTGTCTATCTTACTCGATCTAAATGATGTTGATTGTTGCTTTTTTAACTAACACATCAATCCGTTGTAAGTGTTGACACATGACAGCCGGCTGAAATAGATGTTACCACTGACACAATTCAAAAATGTGAATGTTCTTCACTACATCTACTGCCTCTGCCCTGTGCTATGTGCTCATATCTACTACATTTAATGATGAACCAAATTCTGCCAATTACTAGTAGGAATACATACCTAACTTATGTTATTTGAGAGATCAGTTGGTGGTATTGTCAAAAAGATGTATGATTTCAGGTGATCATTTATGTTTGGGATGCATGGTGATCATATAGTAAAATTGATTGACATACACTCAGTCAGTATTAAAATGTGACGCTAATGGAAACATAAGAACAACATTTCGCTGAAAGTTGAATTATTTGTGCAGTCAAATGGACCAGATCCTAAACTTAATATTGAAAAACATGATTTATAATGATCACATGTGATGACATTTTTTAATGAAATACATTTTATTTCTTTAACTCGATTTTTGGTAAGGCAGTGTAAAAGGCAAGTATAACTTATCAGTCTCTTCTCCCATCAGTATGACTCCATGATCACATTTGAGCAGTACATATTTTAATTTTAGTGAAATATTCTGGGGGTTGGGATGGGGATCATTTATAATCTTCTTTATAAAGATAAACTTCATTGAAAACCTTAAAATTACATTTCCACTTAAAAGAACATATAAATCATTTCATTCACTAATCCAGTTCTTTATGGGACAATGCATAGTCAATGACAATGGGAAAAGGAGTATTGTGTATGAAAATTTTGCATTATGTACGTGTCTGTTTTGTGTATTAGCCTACTATTGCTGGTTGTAATTAGTTGTGGCTGGCCATAGGGTAAGAATACTTCAGCTGAAACCTGACAATTGATCTTAGATATGAATGCACACGTTCTCCCACACCTTCCCTCTATTGCTGTACGACCTTAGTTATACATTATGAATTTTCCAGCTACAGTGCATAATCTGCATATAGATAGCTGCACAGTTATAATTATTACTCCACCGGATACATAATGCAGGTCAGGGTGTGCAGTGTTTTATATTTTGAGTGCTAGCCAACAAGCAGATGTTTCAAAATTCCAAGCTATATAGTCAAATGAAAATTTTTCATTAGACTTAGCATAAGATCCACCAGGCTATTGCAATTTGTACATCCCTGATATTATTTCATCATATTTTACTTTTGTATATTTTTTTTTAATATTCAATTGTATACATGCTATTGAGATATATATATGTGTACAGTTAAGTTTAAGTTACAGCCAAAATGAGGTGGTTTGTACTACAATACATATAAAAGTGTATATAAAGAAATGTAAATGTGTAACGGTGTATTAGTGTAGCTGCGTCCAAGTGACAGTGTCATGTTTTTTCCAGGCAGCCTGTATAATTACGTACTGAGATGTGACTGAACTCAATTTCCAACTGAATTTGGGCATGTATTTTTCCAGAACTGACTATTATTCCCTGAAAGATTGTTTGAGATTTATGGAAACATTTAAGAATATCTCTGAATCTGATGGAATTGGAGCTAGACAGCCATGTTAATACTGCACAACCCAATTTATCTAAATGAGCGATTGACTGCTGTTGCACACATTCTTCTTGATTTATAAAAAAAAAATGATTCCTGAAACATCCCGCAAAAAATCCTACTAACTGTCACAGTATTGCTAGCCAGAAATGAAAATACAGTTTATTTGTCTGTAGTACTATATATATGCAAGTCCTAGAATATATGTTTCTGATGTTTAATCCTCCATACTGTGATGTGTACATTGCAAAGTTAGAACTTGAGTAGTATGATTACAAGGGGCTCTGCATAAATATTCTATGAAGCATTTGGCACTTTTGGCCAAAAAAATAACAACATGTGTTTCAGGTATCAGAACCCACCCTAGATTTTAATGCCGACCCTAGATGTTTTATCACCTACTTGTATCTAGAAGATTAATTCATTAGCCAGGCAATCATTAGTCTGCATGACCTTATTCTTATGTATGTTGGGGGCAATACCCTGTCATAGTTCTCGAATCTGTGTCATTGTATTTAGACTCTCTGTCTACTCTCTGAGGTAACTTCAAACTTTTCAGACTTTATTTTAACTTATATAATATATGTAGCTTACAAGTACTATACGTTGTGTAGCTAGCTATATAGGCTGCCTGCTGTGCAAACCCCAAAGGGTGGAAAAATATTCCCTTTCCTACATGTATGATACTAGTGTTCATTATGATTATATATCTTGGTTTATAAGCTCAAAACAATATGTTGTTGTATATATCCAGGTTTCGTCAGTATATGGTTTGGGTTGAAACATCAGCAGGGCTAACATTTAGTCTGATATTAGTCATTGATGGAACTTGACAAATCTATTTTTGACCAGGGTGATCTTGACCCATTGGAAGAGCAGGGATGGAAAATGATCCAGCTTAGGTCTGGAAAAAATGATACTTGTGTGTATTGTTTGACCCAATCTTCCCCATATTCCAAGCGTCTACTCTTTCAAATGGTTTCAAGTTATAAAGAAGAACAGGTTAATTAGAACTGGATCATGTTGAAAGATAATTAACCTTTCTCAACATAGTTTTAGGGAAATGTGAAGCTGGTTTGCAAGAATATTTTTTGCCATATATTGGTAACTACAATAATGTACAATTAATGATGTAGGGTTTCTGTACTTGATTACTGTACATTCATGTTGCGGGTGCTGAATTTATCTACATTTTACTCTAAAGTTCCAGATAATTGCTTTGTTAAGATGAAATTGTCTCTTCCATATATTCGGCAAGCAAAAATTGTTTTGTCCATATCTGGGAAACATTCCGATGTACATACTTTATAGATTATATTTGTATTTTGCACCAATGCTGCACTTAGACTAGCTAAAGGATGTTCAAAATGACCTGCACAGACAGTATTCAGTACTGTATTTACAAAACCAGTTTTGTCAGAAAATAATTAACCAATGCAAATTATACATGCACCCTACAGTTTATTGTATGTAAATTTAGATGGCTTTTATTCAACAATTGCAGTTTGTAAAATAATATTTAATTCGATGTCCCATTCACTGATTCAGCTGCTTTAGATACGATAACAAGAAACTGTTTAGTAGAATACTTTCTAAATGAATACAGACCGAGTGATTATCATTTTACATGTTGAAGTCATTTGACATTGCAAGGTCAATAGAAGCGGTGTAGATTTTGCCAGTTTTTGGGGCCAAATTTTTACCTTGTTTCAATTGCGTGACATATAGTTTTATCTTTGTTTGTGCATGTGTACATCCGTATGTCCAGATGATTTAACTTTTGGGTTTAGGTCAGATACATTGACCAAGTACAGCATTGAGGGTCATGCAAATTCACCTGCTTGTATATGTTCCCCTATGAGTAGAAAATTCTTCTCAACATTTGTGTGACCTTGACTTTAGTGACCTTGCTTTAATTTGTAAGGGTGGGAGCAGTGCATCCATCTTGCAGATGCATGCTCGTGGTCATAAAATTGTCATCAAAACAAGCAACATGCTTCATTTATTCAGGGATTTACCATTCCATGCTAGCCCAACATACCAGATAAAATGTACTAGCCCTTGATTTTGGCCAACAGTCTGTTGATTGTTAACAGTAGTGTAGTAAACGATCAGATTGATGTTGTGTGTGTAACAGGCCAGTTGCTGGAAGTGTGTGTTAGGTAGTCTAATTAACAGACCCACCCTGATATTATGATGAAGTGGAAAATATATCATAAATAAATAAAATTAACATAAAAAAATCATCCCTATGACGCTTTATAGTACAGACTATTGTTTACCTGTAATCAAACACTATTGTTCTCTTAACTGATACCTAGTTTCACCTAGCATACACCCAACGCCTAACCTGTATATATAGGAAAATATCAAATGTATGCTAGACCAGACGACACCTAATTAACAGCCCCAGATAAACTGGACCAGCACAGGTGTAAGGTAGTGTACGTAATCAACAGCAACTATAGTCACTGAACCAGCACAGGTGTTAGGTAGTCTAATGTACAGGTGTAAGGTAGTCTGATTAACAGCCCCAACGACACTGGACCAGCACATGTGTCAGGACAACTAATTAATAGCCACAGAGTCACTGGACCAGCACAGGTGTTATGTAGTCTAATAAACAGCCCTCAGAGTCACTGGACCAGCACAGTTGTTAGGAAGTCTAATGAACAGTCCTAAAGTCACTGGACCAGCACAGGTGAGGTGACATGAACTACTCTATGTCCAAAAAACAGTCTTCCCACAGTCCCACTATCAACTGTAGCCATTTGTTGATTTGAGAAATAAGTTTTGCTGAGAACTGCGTGGCCTAGTAACATTCCATTTCTCTGTAGTGGACTATTGAACCTAGCCAACATGGTCAATGGATAATTTACCGTGATATACTTAGTGTATGGACTTGGTTCCTGCAAAAAACAGGAAAGATTAATTATTCATAGTGATACATTTGTTTTTGCAAAATTTTCTAAATTCAATAATGAATAAAATGATAAAAGATTGCTGATATTGTAATAACTAACAAAGTGCTCTCCCTCCAGTTCAAGATAAACCTGAATGCATAAACTTGATGTTAAAAATATTGTAGACTCAGTAGAACAACATCACATACAAATGATATAGAAATTTGATTTTGAATAAAACAAACTTTGCATTTTGTAATTTTGATGAAGTACTGTATCTATTTCCCCTTGCAACATCATCTTATCTTTTACTCTCCTTAATGTCTATAAGTATATAAAGATAACCTATGTTTGCTTTATCATTATTAAAAAAAAACATCAATGATTGTTCAGAGGTTAAATTCACATCAAAATATGCCCGAAAAATCACATGGGACGAAACAATTTTTTTCTGGTCTTGTCATACTTTTGTGTATGTAACTAAATTTAGAATCACAAAACCCACCAATTCCTCTCTTCTTTAAGGTTGGGTTGGTCAAGTTTCTTAAAATCAAAAATATTGATAAAATGGGAATAGAGTATTTTATAATATAAGACATTTTTCAAACATTTTTAGTAGAATCCAATTTGAATGCATTGTCCATGCATAATAAATTTGTAGAGGAAATATTTTTGTTGAATATAATAAGCCTCGCATCTATTAGACAAGCCAAAAGTGTATGAGAGAAGTTGTAGTCTTTATGTAGGGCCTAGTTTATCTGGGTCAGAAAAACATAAACCACATAGTGCAAGGCTAGGCTCACCAGCTTACAACTACTCCACTGTACTGTGTAAGAGATAAGTTTGTTGATGAGCACACCAGCTTATGTGACCACTTCACTGTACTGTGTATGAAATAATTTTGTTTATGAGGAGCAGAGCTAAGCACACCAGCTTTGTGACCACTCCACTGTATATTGTGCAAGATACATATATATATATGTAAGTGTGATTATAATGATGAGTCGAGCTAAGCACACCAGCTCAGGATAAGTTTGATTATGAGGAGTAGAGCTAAGCACACCAGCCTGCAACCATATAGTTAACTTAACTGGCTCTAGTTTAGTGGAATACACTCGAAACAATTATGAAACAAACAAAAATTCATGAAAACTGTTTTATTATTCATTTTGAGGAAAACATTGCCATCAATTCAGACGTTTTTTCAGACTTTAAGTTAAGCTAGTGATAATAACTGAAACTCTAGCTAAAACCATGTACTTTGTTCAAGTTTACTAAAGAAAATAAAAATGTAAATAAAAAAATAAAAATAAATTCATCACTTACTGCACAGAAAAAAGTAACTCCTAGAATATTTCATGAAATATGTTAATTAATTATTTTATTTTATTATATATATATACTATGCATTTTATTGGGAGAGTAGGACTTAAATTCGGGCAATTGCTTTGATTTTTTTTTTACACTTCTGGGGTTAGAAGTTTTGGTGCAATCTTTTGTACTTGAGAAGGTTTATATTTAACATGGAGAACATTTTCATCATCCCTAGGGGTCAAACTTGTGCAGTCAAAACAAGGGGAAAGTTGCTTTTTTATACAACCGTCAAATTTGACGGTCGTATTATTATACGACCGTCAAAGTTGACGGTAGTATTATGGTATGGCGTTGTCCGTCCGACGTAAACTTTGTTTGTCCGGCAATCTCCTCCTACATTTCTCGACCGATCTATTTGAAACTTTGTATACATTATAATCATGATATGAAGTTGTGTCTCCCTTAAAAGAATTTTGGTTTCGACAATTTTTGCAAAAGAAATTGCCCTTTGTTCATTTCAGTATTTGAATTTTGTCCGGAGATCTCCTCCTACATTTTTCGACCGATCTCTTTGAAACTTGGTATACATGATAATCATGATATGAAGTTTTGTCTCCCTTAAAAGAATTTTGATTCGACAATTTTTGCAAAAGAAATTGCCCTTTGTTCATTTCAGTATTTGATTTTTGTCCGGCAATCTCCTCCTACATTTTTCAACGAATCTATTTGAAACTTGGTATACTTTATAATCATGATATGAAGTTTTGTCTCCCTTAAAAGAATTTTGATTAGACGATTTTTGCAAAATTTATTGCCTTTTGTTCATTTCAGTATTTGATTTTTGTCCGAAGATTTTCTCCTACATTTTTTTTAACATATCAGCTAACCACTCTTAGAATGATGCAGATCTCATTTCAATGTAAGAAAGTATATAACACTATATGGCATACGACGGGCGTATTTTGTTCCGCCCCACGGCACTCTTGTTATATTTGACGGTAGTATTATGGTAAGGGGTTGTACCGCCGGCCGGCATAAACTTTTGTTTGTCCGGCAATCTCCTCCTACATTTTTCAACCAATCTCTTTGAAACTTAATGTACATTATAATCATGATATGCAGTTGTGTCTCCCTTAAATAATTTTTTTCCAAAAGTTATTGCCCTTGGTTAATTTCAGTATTTGATTTTTTGTCCGGAGATCTCCTTCTACATTTTTTGACCGATTTCTTTGAAAACTTAGTAGGCTAAATAATCATGATATGTTGTTGTGTTTCCATGAAAAGAATTTTGATTCAACAATTTTTGCAAAAGTTATTGCCCTTTATTTATTTTGTTATTTGATTTTTGAACGGCAATCTCCTCCTACATTTTTCAACGGATCTCTTTGAAACTTGGTATACATTATCATCACGATATGAAGTTGTGTCCCCCTTAAAAGAATTTTGATTCAACTATATTTGCAAAAGTTATTGCCCTTTGTTCATTTCATAACAATAACACTATGGCATTCGATGGGCATATACATGTATTGTTCCGCCCCTCAGTACTCTTGTTGTAAATGTTAAATATCTTTTAGACTATTTTCACTAACATCGAGATCAGCCATTGGAAACCAAATTTGCATACCATTGTATTGTTACATTGGAGAAATAGTGAATAGATTTGACGGATTTGAACATCAACCTGTTATTCATGTCTTTGGAGGACTATGATCGCTGTGAACCCTTGCCAACGCTGATTCTGTGACAGGATTCTCGGCATTTTGTCTGACAGAATTTTAGAGAGCGCCATATGGGAGATGCAATATTGTGGCCTTGGAACTGAATAAATGTACTCTCTCTTGATGACTTGAGAATACATATAATTATGAGTGGTCGTTCAAGGACAACTTCCATAACCGATGCTAGAAAAAGTGGTGCTCATGCCTCATTTGGAGGGGTGAAAACGGGGTTCAGTAGCCATCATAAATGAGAATTAACCACTTCCTTCTATTGAATTCTTTAATCTTAAGGATGACTGCTACCTGCAACGTACAAACATAATATAATGATGAGTTAATTTAGGTTGAAGTTTTTGCATACCTTTTAAGTGTTGACATTCACTATATTTAACATGAAAAAGTGGAATAAACAACACAATTATCCATGAAGGAGATCCAACGTCCTACGGGCAATGAATGGTCTGTAGTCTGTCTAGTACAGGAATCCAAGGTGGATATTAAACTTGAGTATTTGACTAGGATGCTGAAATTTTGTTGCACAATTTTTCAGAGTTTAAACTATTTTTGACTTTTTATTGTCGAAATCTCCAGATAAAAAGCTTCATGCTATTGACAAAAAGCACATTTTAGCTCACATGCTCCAAACCAAAGGACAGATGAGGTAATATTATACCGGTGCATGGGGTCGTCCGTCATCCATCCCTCAACTTTTCCTTTTAAATGTTATAAATACTAATCCTGAACAGCTTAGTGGATTTTGACAAAATTTGGCCTGGTAAAGGACATACTTGGGCAAAATATATTTGTATAACAGTTGGTGTGGCCCGTCTAGCCCCGAGTGGCGTGACCCAATGGGGTTAAATCTGTAAAATCCCCTTTCCTTACAAATGGAGGATTTTAATTAAAATTTTGTGTAAAGCATCTCTGGGGAAGGGGACTCGATTTTGTACAAATGGATAGTGTGTACCCCCTCCCCTGGCAGAGGGGTACGGTCCAAATAGGGGGAATGTAGGGATATTTTGATGTTTTAAATCCTTCTCCTTCCATACAAATAGAAGGATTTTAACCAAATTTGGTGTAGAGCATCCTCGGGCAATGTGGAATCACTTTTGTATAAACAGAGGAACCTCCTGAGAGCAAAGGGGCAGGGCCCAATAGGTGAAATTGAGGTAAATGTTTAAAATCCATTCAACTTCACGGGGACAGAAAGAATGGACACGATGAAGGATGAGTGTTGCTGAAAGATTGAGCCCATATTTGGAAATAGTTGTAGTATCTATATTTTATGAGAAAATTTTCCCATGGTTGCTTATGATTCAAGTGAGCGATGCAGGCCCTCTGGGCCTCTTGAGAGCTATTCTCCAATTGCTTTTATTTTAAACTTGCCATGAATTGAAGTATGAAATTCTAGAGATGGTTGATAAATTGGAAGCTTGTGTTTTAATAATTTTATTTTTTCATTGCAGATGTAACAATAACTGGATGCTGTCAGCGACTTTACTTAATTGGATTGGGATGATTACTGCAGCATGTAGAGAATTTAATTCCATAACATCTATATGAGATCAGCGCTGAGACCAACAACCAGAGCGACTCTGCCACCGCCAGATCAAGGCAGTGGTGTTGTCATCACCCTTGAACAGGTGCGGCCGCACCCAAGACAGCAGAATGAGTATGTAGACTCACCCCGGGGGCAACCCCTGGGGAGCCTCAAGGCACCTGCCTCCCAGGGCACTGTTATCATTGGAGGAGGGACCAGAGACAGTCCACACTCAAGGGTTATTTTACCTGGGCGAGGTGTGAGGGCGCTTAGTACCGTCATCTCCACACAGCCACCTGTGTCAATATCTCCTCCACTAAAGAAGGACCCATTGATCGAGGAGGACGATGACTCAATTATTTGTCGAAAATGTGGCAAGTGCAAGTGTGGTGCATGCACGGAGCCGCGGGAGCTGCCGTCAAGGTGGTTATTTGGCGACAAATGCCAGATTAGTGCGGATGAGGTGGTGGAAACGTGCACCTGCTTCTGTTGTGTTAAGGGTGTGTTCTATCACTGCGGAAAAGATGAGCAGGACTCGGACTATGTGTGTGACACAGACCCGTGTGCGTCGTGTAGTAAACCACACTGTTGTGAACGATGGACATGTATGGCAATGATGTCGCTGTGTCTGCCCTGTCTGTGTCTGTATTGGCCGGCCAAGGGTGTGCTCAAGGCATGTACTGTATGTTACAACAAGTGTCGTAAAAAGGGCTGCCAATGTTCGTCCAAGGCCACTAAGCATAGTAACGAACAGAGCTCACAGTCACAGTCGAGACGTTTACTGATCGAGTCTGATTCGAGTACCGGTAGTTCGTGAGGATCGTTGGCATTTGTGATTGTTTTTTTTCTCGACTTATGTGTGATATAAAGTGTGTACAAACACTTACTAGTACCTGACGAGTCCCAGATTAACTGTGCCAGTGGTTATGATGATTGTGTAATATTGTTACTTGTCTGTTAAGTCTTGCACCCATTGGAGGAAGGCTTATCGTATATATAACAATTGTTTTGACCATTTCTTTTTTCTTTCTTTTTTTTTCAAAATATTATATTGGATAAACTTCATACCATTCTGTACTGCATTCTGTGCCAATCGACAAATATTTTTTTGTTTTGCTTTTTCTGACATCTACATTTCTGTTTAAATTTCCGTCATACAGTGGATATCTGCTAGTTAGAACAAATGTTGCTTCATCTTCCGAGTGGTTACTCGTGGATAATTTGAAGATAAAAACGAGTGCTTTCATCTTGGTTCTTGTGGATTTCTATAGTGCTTCGTGTTATGAATAAATTTGAACTTTGGATTATGATGAAGTTCAACCTCCAAACGAATAATTAAACATATTTTGTGATCATTTAATGGAAGGCAAGTCAAGTCGCACCAAGAAGAATTGTTTGGACTTAATAATATAGTAGGTCATCGTCAAGAAAGTGGAATTTTAGCACTTTTCTAAGGATTGCATTAACTACCTCTTAAGAAAATATTGCACATTAGCATTGAATACAAGTACGATTTTCTTGGATTAATTCCTTATACCTTAGAACTAAGAATGCATGTATGTTTACACAACAATTTGATGTCATTTTAGATTTGAACTTATCGTTTTGGACCAATCAAATACTTTCTTGAGTAAAGCATTAGTTACTGGTTAGCTAATTAGACCGTAGCTAATGTGTAAATCATCAATACAGGAAGAATCGTGGTGAACAACCTACAAATAAATAGGGTATATACTTACCCCCGTTATGGTTTAAGCTTTTCTATGGAAATCTCCATGTAACTGGTTTATATTTTGGCTCCAATGTAAATTTCTAGATGGACACTCATAGTAATTATGATAGATCTTGAGAGAGTTTGCACTCTAAGTAAATGTATCAGTTGACATATCTTTATAATATATTTGATATAATAAATAAGGAAAACTGGGATTTTGCATTTGCATTCAGCCCTGCAGTAGTTTTTGCACCCAGGCACGTTACAGTTTACTAGACAACAAAATTAAACTGAATTCTTTGTTCCACCAGCACTACAGCATGCCTCGAGCAAAAAGCAGCGCATACAATCTAAAAATGAATCGGGAGTTTCATTGCTTTATCTTTTGCACCATAAATAATACCGACAGAATGTTGTTTTTGGGGAAAAAACTACGAATGAAGATGTTTCAGATTTATCAATTTCAAACCATTTAAATGTAAAACTGAAAAAGAAGTTATTTTACAATACCCGAAAAATGGAATTTGGGAACATAGAACGATGTTATTTTAAAATAGTCTTTTAACATTTAATGCAAACCATGAGATTTTGTGTTTTTGGTTTACCAGGATCTACTGGTGTATAGCTAAAGTAAGGAACTCCAGATGTGGTAGGCTGTGTGATACATGTACTAGGCCAAGTTAGAGAAGGGGGGTTACTTGGGGAGGTTCCATGTTATAAAACTGGCAAAAATTGACGTTTCATTTTTTAGATGTTAGCAAAAAATTATTTATTGGTTATCAAGTTTGCTTAAATCTCAACTTTACATCTTAACATTCTCTCCAAAATTGTTTATTTCATAAAATAAATATATGCATCATTCATGAGCTTGTCTTTTGAATCTTGAAAATTGTCTGCTGCAAGAATGACTAAGCAAATAGGTATTATGCCTGACTGAATCGTTAGAAAACACTATATCATTTTCATGATCAGATGTCGTCCTGAATTCGTTTCAGTCTTTCGAAATTGCAGTTTGCTATTTTCAAACATTCAATGGGTTGCATAGGTAATTACAACACAGTATATATATGTGTGTATATTTACGTATAAAATAGACTTTATTATTAACAATTTCAGTGCAATAGAAAAGAAGCTATTAAGAATTATTTTACCATTTTAACGTACATTTGTACATGTATAGTTCAACGCATTTGTATTTTATATGAAATCATCTCATGATAACAACATTACAATGTCCATATAGTAACAGGTCACCTCTAGATCCAAGACACTCTAATCACCTTTTTTAGATTTGATCAAAGATGAAAGTAAAAATGAAGGATTGTAATGAAATTCTTGCCAGCAACTAGTTACATATACAGTATACATAACATGTACAATACAAGATTTCACATATTTTAGTATTTTTACAGGAACCCAAAAAACAATCCAGATCACTTTTACACTTTTGGCTGCGACGGGAAAATAGCATGCATTTATGATAGTTAACTTCAAAGTTACTGTATAATGCTTGAGTTTCGCAGGATAAGAGTTTTGTTTCAGCAGCAGTTGAGCTTGGTTTAAATATCATGAAACACTGTTAATTAAAAGTCATTTATCTTGACTGAACGATTTTCAGAATAATGACAAATTTGTAGGGTTGAAATTTGGTGTATTTTTTCAGGCTGCAAATATAGCTGAAGTAATCATTTGCGAAAGTTCAGCATTATACGTAATATTGGACGGGTACTATACAACAAGTTGAAAGTGCAGACAGTTGAGAAGAATTTTTTTTTATCTGGTTAACTTTTTTATTAGGAATACCCCTTTCCAGAGTAACAGTGGAATTCAAGATTGTTTTCATGTTTTAAGCATTTTCATTTGGTATACATTTGTATTTGATGTTTTTCTTTCTCATAAATATGAACAGAGCATGTTCGGTTGTTTGTTGTATACTGTTAGTTAAAGATATTAAATATGGATAACGTACAATTATGTTAAAAGTTGTTATTTGAATTGTATAGATTCCAGAAAGTAAGGATGTAGTTATATACATGTACTGCAACCCTTGGAAAACTTGTGATTATCAAATTGTATGTATATAATTGTCATTTAAACAAAAGTGTACAGTCATTTTGTGTATATATAGGACAGTCATCTATATATAGAATTATATATATAAATTTTGTGTATACAGGCTAATGTAAATGGAATAATTTACAGTTGGCTTTAAATTTGTACACAAATTATCCTGTCAATTCTACTGTACAGTTTGAGCTACACAATCACAGTGTACGGATCAATTTTTAAACCTCCATGAACATTTTTTTTGTGTCAAATGTATTGATAATAAATACATTTTAAAAAATAACTACATTTTGATTAATCTTTTTAGAAATTTAACACATATATACGATTTTGATTTAAAGAAATTTGATTTCAAAGAAATATTACGGGTTGCGCAGACATTTTGTATCAAGGTTTTGCACTACTGAACCTAAATCTGGTTGTGACATTTCAAATGTTTCTGGTATAAGCAATATGTGTCCACTGGTCTTTTATGGTACAATAAGTGACTCCTGCCGCAGTATCTTAACCAAAAATATTATTACACCAACTCATTAATATGGGACTAATGAGCCAGTCCTGTCAAAGATACAGATAATTTAAAAAAAAAACGTATGAAGGAAAATGGCGACTACAACTACTTGTGGCTCTATACCTCATGATAGTGTCATCACTTTGCGTGCACATCTTGTAATCACTTTGTGTGTACACAAGTTGTGATGAATGGGTCACCTGTCAGCAAATGGTCCAATATCTAACCCTGGGTTTCTTGTATTTAATAACAATATTCAAAATCAAACTATGTAATTATATTTAAAAGATCAACATATTCATCAAATACGTCTACCTTCAATGTCCTAATGTTGGAAAAATGAAAAGATAAAATTTTTAGATTCATTGCACCGATTTCACCGATTTCACCAGTTATGTGGAGAACTTGGGGAAAAAAACCACTAATTGAAACCCCCTGGGGAGAGCCCCATTGTCAGTGACATTTTGCAGTGAGCAGAATTCCTGTATGAAATATGTTAGGAGAATGTAGACCAGGTTCCCATGAACTAGGCTTGTTCTACATCCCATAATGGTTGTAGTCAGATCAGTCACATCCTGTTGTGTGGAGAAGGGAGGAGGGCTGGGGAAACAAAGGACCTCTAATCAACCTGCTGGAGCCTGATTCTGGTTAGTCGGAGGATGGAGCCCGGCCCCAGCCCTCGATCATGTGTTGGAAAGAAGCAAATAGGCTAGGCCAGGAATCTGGAGAAATTACTGAAATATGTATGCTTGATGCTCCTACAGGGAGACTCGCAGACGGTACAATTGATTAGTTGTATCTTGTTATTCAGTGCACACCTGTGTAGGTGTTAAATTAAACATGGCTCATCTCATGTAAGAATTCTGCATAAAAAAAAAAAGGTGATATATTTCAGAAACTTTGTTGAAGGAAACTTGCATTACTTTAAACCTTTTTTTGCACTTTTCGTTGAAGTTTTTGTTTTTTCCTTCAACATTTGAATAGAAGTTCTGAAAAAAAATCTTAAATTTTGCATTATTATAAAAGTGTCTATACATATTTTTTACATTCTTTGGGATGTTTGATATCGGATATTCTGTTTCAAATCTGGCTTGAATATGTATGACTTTGTTAATGATACTGGCTATGAATTTACAAGAAACTCTTTGTTCATTCATTAAACATGAGATATCCTCAAGGTTGCCTGTCTAATTCAGATTCTCTCCCGTCTTGACGATGTTTAGGTATGAATGCAGTACTCTGTGCATTGCGTCTGTAAAACTAGATATGTGTTTAGGCTTATTACCTACTTGCACCACAAACAGTGAATCGACTTCTTGTCAGTAACTAACTAAAGATGTACTGGTAACACTAATAGACTTGATAATGGAGGAAACTTGGCATCTATCTACCTGTAGGAGCCGGTGAACTTAAGTTACATTTCTTTGTAGCATATTACATAGGAGATAATGAAGACAAGCTGGTACTACGCTGTATGTCAGTAGCTAGGTACAACATCTACATGTTGTTAGAGGTTATAACATGTGATCTCGGGTACAAGTGGAGGCCCTGTAACTATGAGTGGTAACAAACACATGGGTGCTGCACAGTGTTATGCAGGTGTGCATCACACAGGTGTTGTACACTGATTCAATCATTTGCTTTACTCCGGTGCACTCTTGCGTCATAGGTGAATAAACACCACACTGTTACATACGTTTCATACACTTGTGTTTCACACTGATGTACACATGTGCTTGACATTTACATACTTGTGTGCTTTATTCTGGTACGCCTGTGTTTCCAATGGATACACATACTTAACACAGAAACATGAGTCTAGGTACCTACATTTGTGGTTTACACAGTAGACCAGTGATGTGTACACATGCTTCACAGTGGAACATGTGTGTTGAACACTTAATTACAGGTTTTAACCTAGTCCACTGTTTGCTGTACAAAGATCTACTCTGTGCTTAAATGGTACACATGTGTGGTGTAGACTGGTATACATGTTTTTCAGTACATGTGTGCTGTATACTGATATACATGTGTGTTGGTACACATGTGCTGTAATACTGGTATACATGGGTGTGTAGACTGGTATACATGTTTTTCAGTACATGTGTGCTGTATACTGATATACATGTGTGTCGGTATCCATGTGTGTGAGTACACATGTGCTGTATACTGATATACATGTGTGTCGGTATCCATATGTGTTGGTACACATGTGCTGTAATACTGGTATACATGTGTGTGAGTACACACATGCAGAATACTGATACATGTGCGAGTACACATGCTGTATACTGATATACATGTGTGTGAATACAAATATGCTGAATATTGGTAAACATGTGTGTGAGTACACACATGCTGTATACTGGTATACATGTGTGTCGGTATCCATGTGTGTTGGTACACTTGTGCTGAATACTGGTATACATATGTGTGAGTACACATGTGCTGTATACTGGTATACATGTGTGAGTACACTTGTGCTGTATACTGGTATACATGTGTGTTGGTACACATGTATACCAGTATACTGATGTACATTTCCCTGGTGTGCTTTACCTTGTTTTGTTCAGAATCAGCATTGGGTTCAGTAGTGTCCAGTTACAAAACCAGAGAATTAAAACGTAATGCATGAAATGAGTTGTCGGCACTAAATTACTTGTTAAAACATTAAAATTGAATCGGCAATTTTCTTATTACTTTCGCTAATCCATATAACAAGTGTACTCTTTCGGTCAACGAAGACGCAGTTTCATTATTCATTAGTGTCAATTTTGTAATATATTGTTATACAGTAAAGGTTGTTGACATACTTTTAATCATAAAAAACGTTCAATTAGAGTCATTTTTTTTTATTACATGTCTTGTTGCTAATTGTTTTACAAACCTAATCATGGTAGGTTGGATTTAATTATCAGATCCTATGATCATAATAAAATTTGATTGATAGAACTGAAATATCATATTGCTTTTTAATTACTAACTGACACAGAACTGATTAGATTAATTTTCATAAATTTTAGATGAGGTAGGCAATATTGTATATTTATTGATATTTCTACATCTCTTGCTACAAAAACTTAATCCAACGTTCTTATTCTGTCAAGTTCAAATTTTGAAAATATTTAAAAACTTAATTTATGGAATGATGAGAGAACAATGAAAACGGAAGGAAAATCCAGAAAGGTGTTTTTTTGGTCAGTATCGCTATCAGTTGTTGAGATAATCACTTTGAACTTGTTCTACTGTTGGTAATTTGGAATCTGTCAGGATAAATACTGTCAATTTGTCTGAGAGATGAATGCTGATTGAAATGTCAAACCTGTTTATCCCATCCGGATAAATTTCTCGAATTTGTTTTGTTAGTTAAATAATAATTGTCCTTTTTAGGATAAATTCTGTGAATTTGTCGAGAGCGTTGAAAGCCGATTTGAAAAAATAAATAAAAAATAATTAAAAAATAATATCCTGTCGTGATGAATTCTATGAATTTTCTCAAAGAACTGCCCTTGTTTTTGACATTGTTGAGGATGGGTGTTGTAGACTGTTGTTATTTGTTAGATCTAGAACAGATATAAAGTGTGTAACGTAGGGAGTACCATCTCATGTTATAAAATATATATATATATATATATATATTATGCTTGTTGAACAGTCGATGTACATGATCTGACAGTGCTGTAAACAAAATGTGATGCTGTACATATTCTATAAAACAGGATAAAGAAACATTTAAACTCCTTCAATGGGAATCTTCAAACCTGTTTTCTTGTTGTATTTTAATTAAATTCATTGCACCCAAATTGTGGTTGAGGGACATCTGATCTATGAATATGACTGTTAGTTAAATCTGGTCTCAAACACTTGAGTGGTATAACCCATTCACCCCTAAAGTCAAGTCACATTTGAACTTTCCCAAATCAGAGACTGTGTAATGTAGGCTAGGGGTGATGAGTAAAAAGTCTAAGGTGAAGGGTATCAACAGGTAAACTATTATAACCATTGTCACCATTGTGAAGTGTTTTAAGTCCTTTTTAAAAGAGTTTTCCATACAAATTGCATGTTATAATGCATTTTACAGAAGTATAGTTCTAAATTTGGATTAGGAAAATATAAACTGGCGGGTTTGAACTGGGGATCTTTAAAGTAAACTTTATTCATTTTACAACAATTATGAAACAAATTATTTCAAGGTATGTTCTTCGCTCTTGTTGGCTGGGATGTTTGTGCCAGTAGGTCTTAATGTGGGAGGTACCTGGAGAAAACTCACGTTGTCCCCATGCCATTTTACGTCCGATCCGGGATTCAAACCCCTGCCGCCTTGGTGAAAGGCCACTGATCACCAGGATCTTTACATTGCAAATCCTACTCTTTACCAATGCCGTAATCCAGGTGTAATAAATGCACAGAGACAAAATGAGTGTCCAATTTATTGGCTGCAAAAGCTATACAAATCATTGAATGATGTTTAATTTGACAAGGGACATAGAACAAATCTTTTTTGGTACATCATTTTCTACAGAGAAAAGTAAAAAATCTCGAATGGAACTCTTCACGAAATAGAACTGATGCAGTGGTGCCCTTTACCTTAATTTTTCAGACATGTGGCCAGGACATTGGTCGTTGTTTCTTGTTACAAAGAAAGGCTGGTTAAGCTGGGCAAACGGGTTACTAAATCATGCCTTGATGAAACTGGTAGTATTACTTGTCAACGTTATATATCCACTGTCATTCTGAAAGTTTTAAATCTGATGACCGGCACCATTCAAAAGGCGAGGATGTCGCATCCAGTCTGACGTCCCAGGGAGTGAACTTCAGTTGCTATGATTCTTTGATATGACGTCCGTGAGTGTGAATGATAAGGATGTAAAATTACCTGGATTTAAGGTAGATTAACATGGCGGGTGTGGTCGATAACACAAAACACGCTTACCCTTCCGGAATACCTGGTCTAATTATCCTTGTACTTTTTCAATTTTTTCATGTGAGTCTTTTGTTTGTTATTGTTACCTATTTTGAGTTCGAATAACGATTTTGTTGGCACTTCAGCATTCTTTTTTTATTCGTGGATATCTGCGTAAAAAGTGATGCTGTTCGGACGTCCCATGTTATGACTGTATCGACTGATTCCCAGTCATAGGTATTAATTATTGCTCTCAGAATGTGACGTATTATGTTTCGGCCCAGGCTGTGGATGTGATCGATCGTATGATAGTGCAAGATCGGTCGGGGGCGGATAATTGATCGAGGTGACTCAACTCTACAGGCCGACAGGCTCCCAATAAGACGCGTATCGATATGAAGGTGCAGCCGTGATTTAGGTCTACAATTGTAGCACAGCAGCATCATTTACTTAACCTGGCACAACCGTTGATACATCTGACACGATAAACCTACTCAGAAATGTCGATGGAACACAAAATCGGGAAACGGAATACCAAACCAGGAATCGAGATCGCCGGCATATCAAGCAAGACACCAAGATCACCAACATATAAAACAAGTTCACCGACATGTCGAACAAAGCGCCAAGTTCACCGACATATCAAACAAGGCGCCAAGTTCACCAACATCAAACAAGGCGCAAAGTTCACCGACAAACCAAACCAGAAACTAAGATAACTACACAAACCACCAACATAACAACCATACGAAAAGAAATACTTATATCACCAGCAAATCAAACCACAGGAACTTAAGAATTTGTTACAGCTATATTTGGACCTAACCTTAGGTGTTCAGAGCAATTTTACACGTTTTATAGGTTTAGATCAACTTTCGGTAAAATGCCACCCCAAATGTATGAGCTCATATATATCATCATTGGGGTGGCATTTCTCAATTTCCTGGTACCAAACCAGACACGAAGATTACCGACTTAACAGCCCAGCCTAGAAGATTATCAGAATGTCATACAAGACACCAAAATATGTGGTCTTTGTTTGATTAGCACATATACACATTTATTCTGAAAGTTAAGTCACAAATGTCGTTTGACAACTGGGTTTGAATGCTAACTCTAAGTTGGGCATGACGAAAACCGCGAAAATGTGTATCACATATATTGTTATAAAAGAAAAACCTGTAAAATACGAGTTTGCATTTGGTTTACCTTGAAGCACAAAACTGATGTAATGCTGTTCAACTTCCAAAAGTCGGTTTAAAAAAGGAAACCCTTGATTTCCATATCAATACATCGGGGAGGTTTGTGCCAATATATTGGGCGTTAACTTTTAGATGAAGAAGAGAAGAAATCGCTATATCGTGTCGAGACCTTCGTGTCAATGAATTCAATCACCATAAGTGACGATATTCAACATCGACCTGAAAAGATCCGTTAAAATATACTGTACTTAAAATACAGCTACAAGTTTGTTGTTTTGAAGATGAACCAACGCATCCACACTGATAAAATCGGCCATTATAATTGCAAGCATCTCTTACTCTAGTTAATCTATATCACAAACACTCTGCCGGTACAATTGTGTACCTGCACACACAGTTAGTGTTAAATATAAAAATATCGCCCAAGGCTTTCAGCTATCTCCACACCGGAAACCATCGGAAAACATCCTGTCCATATCCCTCGTTACTTATCCCGAGGGGCTTCACTAGGGCCGGTACATGTCACTCCGATCAACCTCTGTAGGCCGACCACCTAAAGTGCCAAGTAATCCCACATATTTTATTTTAGATGATTGCGATTGTACAGATGAATTTGCTTTTTGGAGCGACTTGTTCCCTTTTCAAGACAATACGTGACAAAAACATGATACACGAAAACAAACATGATTTCTTCAATGTACTCTAATGGAACGACATCAGTTACCAATTAAAATTGTGTAGTAAAAAAAACACCGTTAGCACATTGAAAAGACACCTGTTAGAGCAGGAATTATTCCCTACCACAAACTGGTGTCCGAAGGGGCCTGTATCGCTCACCTGTTATCCAATACTGTGAAATCAAATATTTTAGTGAGGCCAAAATTTCGTGATTTCCCGACAAAACACCATTTCGTGGATTACGAGTACCTTCTCAAACGGAAAATCTTCGTGGACCTATGAATTCGTTGATGAAGATTACCAACGAAATCAACGACGTTAAGAACTCCACGAAAATTAGTGATTTCATAGTACTGTTCGCAAACACGTTTGTGATCACCAAACTGGGTCTATATCAATTTATTTATCAAACTTGATAACAAGACACTAGCGGAACACAACATACAACATGCATTACTCTACATATAATTAAAAATTGTTTAACAAATATTTATTTCAGGCCTCCGACCTTCGAAATTTGTCAAGGTCATTTAAGTAAGCATCATGATAATGCTGTGTACTTTCATCACATACATATAATTAAAGGTATATATAGAATTGTACCTGTAATTGTACGTGTCCAAATTTTCAACGAGATGGCCCTTGGTTGGCTGTTATCTGTTGCCGCCATCTTCATATGACGAGCAAGGAAACAACCTTCATGTACAATCATAATCATCGGTTTTGTAGACATAATACAGTGTTTGTCACACCTTAACCCCTGTATTCCGACAATCTGGGTTAACAGGTGAAAGGTCAAAGACTATTAGAAGTTACATCACACATTATTTAAACAACACATGAAACATGGACATCATGACAATACAAATGCAAATCTCGTTCTTCATTTCGTTAAAAAAAACACGAAAATATAGCTATACGGCGTTCGGATTTCATTTCTAATTTCAGGTGAAAATTAATTTCATGTGACTAAATCTATCAAGAGACTACCTGTGTTAAGAGACCGCCTTTAATGTTCCCCATGCCGATTTCAATCATTGTTTGAGCCTGTATCAGGAGACCACCTGTGTTAAGGAACCACTTGTTAGACTTCCAACAAGGAGTCTCCTAATGAAGGTTTGACAGTACGTGAACGTCCCAACGATAGTTTCGAATCCGGGGAACGCTCGGATATCTCCGTGTATTTGACGGAAAATGGCGAAGCGCTTGCATTGAAGTCTGCTAAAACTAGCTCGGCTATAATTATGTATACATACAGATTTATCAAAATACGATCTCCGTGGTATCTTTACTATCAGATGTCTGTCATGATAACATTTCACTATTAAGGTAACGACATTAACTATGTAAATATTCTTAAACATGCGTTAAAATGTCCGTACTTATGAATATGAATAAGCTATGTAAATTTGTCGATGGCCTTTTTAAACAATCAGTTTCTACCCCAGTTATGCACACAGGGTTTTTATAGGTTTTGTGTTAAAAGATATTAAGATGTAACAATGACAATGTATTGTCACATTGAAAAAAGTTGTTCCGCCAATGAAAAGACATGAGAAATGACAAACGGGAAGTTTGACAAGTCGTATCTTTATATGTAGCTGTCGGTAGTTGTTGACGTTTTGATGTGGGGTTGTCGGTAGTGTTGAGTAACGTTGTGATGTGGCGTTGTCGATAGTGTTGTGTTACGTTGTGATGTGGCGTTGTCGTTAGTGTTGTGTGATATGGAGTTGTCGGTAGTGTTGTGTGACGTTGTGATGTGGGGTTGTAGGTAGTATTGTGTGATGTTGTGATGTGGCGTTGTCGATAGTATTGTGTGACGTTGTGATGTTGCGTTGTCGGCAGTGTTGTGCGATATGGTGTTGTCGGTAGTGTTGTATGATGTGGCGTTGGCGATAGTGTTGTTTGAAGTTTTGATGTGGGGTTTGTCAATAGTGTTGTGTGACGTTGTTGTTGACGGTAATGTTGTGTGGCTTTGTAGTTGTGAGTTGTGTTGTGTGACGTTATATTTGTCGGTAGTGTTGTGTGCTGTTGTAGTTGTGATAAGTGTTGTATAGCGTTGTAGTTGTGGTTAGTGTTGTTTGACGTTGTGATGTGGTGTTGTCGGTAGTATTGTGTGACGTTTTGATGTGGAGTTGTCGGTAGTGTTGCGTGATGTGGAGTTGTCGGTAGTGTTGTGTGATGTGGGGTTGTCGGTAGTGTTGAGTGACGTTGTGATATGATGTTGTCGATGGTGTTATGTGACGTTGTGATGTGGCGTTGTCGGTAGTGTTGTGTGATGTGGCGTTGTCGATAGTGTTGTTTGACATTTTGATGTGGGGTTGCCGGTAGTGTTGTGTGACGTTGCAGTTACCGGAAGTGTTGTGTGACGTTGCAGTTGCCGGAAGTGTTGTGTAACGTTGTTGTCGATAGTGTTGTGTGACGTTGTTGTTGTCGGAAGTGTTAAGTGACGTTGTTGTCGTCGGTAGTGTTGTGTGAAGTTGTGACATTGTATCTTTCGGTAGTGTTGTATAACGTAGTTGTGGGTAGTATTGTGTGTCTTTGAAGTTGTAAATAGTGTTGAATGACGTTGTAGTTGTGGTTATTGTTGAGTGACGTTCCAGTTGTCGGTAATGTTGCATGACGTTGTAGTTGCGAGTAGTGTTGTGTGAGGTTATATTTGTCGGTAGTGTTGTGTGCCGTTGTAGTTGTGAATAGTGTTGTATGGCGTTGTAGTGTCGTGTGACTTTGTAGTTGTGAGTAGTATTGAGTGACATTCTGGTTGTCGGTAGTGTTGTATAACGTTGAGATGTATGATTCTCGGTAGTGTTGTGTGACGTAGTTGTCGGTAGTGTTGTGTGACTTTGTAGTTGTGAGTAGTGTTATGTGACGTTATAGTTGTGGATAGTGTTGTGTGATGTTATAGTTGTCGGTAGTGTTGTAAGACGTTGTAAATTTCGGCAGTGTTGTATGTTGTTGTAGTTGTCGGTAGTGTTGTGTTATTTTGAAGCTGTGTCGTCGGTATTGTGTTACGTTGTAGTTGTATGACATAGATTTCGGTAGGGTTGTGTAAGGTTATAGCTGTAGGTTTTGTTGTGTGACTTGATATTTATCGGAAATGTTTTCTGACGTTGTTGTTGTCGGTAGTGTGTGACGTTGTAGTTGTGAGTAGTGTTGTATGTTGTTGTAGTTATAGGTAGTGTTGTATGTTATTGTAGTTATGGGTAGTGTTGTGTGCCGTTGTAGTTGTGAGTATTGTTGTATGTTATTGTAGTTATGGGTAGTGTTGTGTGCCGTTGTAGTTGTGAGTTTTGTTGTATGTTGTTGTAGTTATAGGTAGTGTTGTATGTTGTTGTAGTTATGGGTAGTGTTGTATGACATTTTAGTTGTCGTAAGTGTTGGATAACGTTGTGATGCATGGTTCTCGGTAATGTTGTGTGACGTAGTTGTAGGTAGTGTTATGGAAGTTATAGTTGTCGGTAGTGTTGTGTGACGTTGTAGTTGTTGGTTATGTTGTGTCATGTTCTAGTCGTCGGTCGTGTTGTGTGACGATGTTTTTGAAAGTATTTTATGACGTTGTAGTTGTCTTCAGAGTTTTGCGACTTTGTAGTTGTCAGTTTTGTTATGTGACGTTGTAGCTGTCGGTTGTATTGAGCGGTGTTTTGATGTAGTGTCGTTGGTAGTCTAGTTGATGGTATTGTTGTATGACATTGTAGATTTCGGTAGTGTTGTATGACGGTGTAGATTTCGGTAGTGTTGCATGACGTTGTAGCTGTCGGTAGTGTTTGTATCGATCTATACCAAATACGGAAGGTATGTGTAAAAGCAAGACCACACACGTGTGTTTTTCTAACGAATCAGAAAACACTAATTTATTGCGCGGACGTATATATTCGTCCGCGCAATTAACTCGTGCTTTCTGATTCGTTAGAAAAACACAAGTGTGTGGTCTTGCATATGTAGCTGTCGGTAGTGTTGTATGACGTTGAAGCTGTTGGTATTGTTGTATGACGTTGAAGCTGTCGGTATTGTTGTATGACGTTGATGCTGTCGGTAGTGTTGTATGACGTTGAAGCTGTCGGTATTGTTGTATGACGTTGACGCTGTCGGTAGTGTTGTATGACGTTGAAGCTGTCGGTAGTGTTGTATGACATTGTAAATATCGTTGTTCTCTGCCTTATAAGTATAGTTATCTGTAGTGTTGTATCTCGTTGTAGTTGCCGTCAGTGTTGTGTGACGTTTAGTTGTCGGTAGTGTTGTGTGATGTTGTGTTGTCGGTAATGTTGAATCACGTTGTAGTTGTCTATGGTGTTGTGTGACGTTTAAGTCTAATAGCTGTCGGACAGTCTAATTAACTTTGACAGAAGGTGGCCGGGTAACAAAATTTTAATCTATTTGCAGAAGAAATGGGTGGCTCGCCTAACATACATTTCCGGACGATATGCGTAACTTCATAATGCTTGGCTTTTAGTGAATATAAATTGATAATTTACCATAAATAATGTCGTAGTGTTTCATTACAAGCTGCACACAAGGTAGGGCAGGAATATTGTGTCAGATTACTAATTTGAATATATCATTTACCTGAATTATTCAAGACAAATTCTGCTATTTCAGACGAAAATGGTAATTTCATCATAATACATTTCCCGCTAATTCCCATGTCATAGACGACTCTGACAAAACAACACAGCAGACGTGTGCACTCGCGTTTAAATGTCAACATCAATATTTTATCTGGAAGAAATCTGTTTTCGAATTACCATCTTTGATGGCTTCAAGTTCAATAGACTTAGTTGTTATGCCTTTCGATCTAATTTCGTACACATGCAAAGTTGCAAACTTACCACAGCCTCTTACATACCACAGGGACCTGATAATTTGTTACTAAGGATTTATATCAACTTTTAGTAAAAATACCACCATCAATGATAATTTTTATCATTTTTACCATAATTTGATAATTTGGATGGCATGTTTATCGAAAGTGGATTTAAACCCATACGACGTTGTATATAGTCTTGAACGCATTAGTTTACATCCAAACATAGATAAGCTTAACACATTATCATGTCCTTGTGTTACATACCTACTACCACCAGTTGGACGAATTTTCTTTTCTTTTCGTTGCAGACGTTTCATAGTATCGGCGATGTCTCCCGATATTCTCTTGTTTAGTCCATTTCGACCGGATGAACAGTCAAACCTCTATTTCCACACGTACGGTCAATCGCAACATATCGGTCAATATCGGCAATGCTTTGATTCAATTTCAACAACTCGGACAATTCCGCCAAGACACGGAATTGAACTGATTTCTAGTTTTAACGGAATTGGCCGAAATGTTGCAGTTGTTCTCCTGGTGTGACAATTCATTGTGATAACGCTAGGAAAAAGCCATCTAGTCGCCGAGAAGGAATCAGATACTGCCGGTAAAACGACCAACAAGCACGTGACGTTCTGTCTGATAATTGTTAGAAACCAGCATAAGCTCAAAGCACTTCATCGAGTGTCCGTATAATAATTACAATCAAAAATTCAAAATCTGTTTCAGATTCATGATATTATGGTATTTAGATGAAACACTTATATATTAACTACTTTCTAGATAATTTTCGATATTTTGTGAAATTTTAGCAAACGTGTAAAAATCATAAATATATCAAAAATCATTCTATATAACGTCAGAAAATAACATGTAAAAAGTTATGTGAAATGGTTGATTTTAGACACTATATTCAGCCCGTGAATGTCGCTGATTTACTATACGAGTAGCTGCCTTTTTCAGTTACCGTCGTTTATTTTTTTATTTCATCAGCTTTTACCAAGGGTCAGCATGTTTCGACCATCACTGGACATACTTAAATATGGTTAGAGGGGCCTTTGGAGGCACGGTAGTCTTATGATTTGCGGGAAGGATTGCGGGTTCGAGTCACGCATCGGTACTGTGTTGTATCTTTGAACAAGATACTTTACTCCGCTTGTTCCAGTCTACTCAGCTGTAAATGAGTAGTGGCTGGACAGTGCAAGAATTGTTGAATGCTAGCTGTGAGCGCCGAAATGGCAGCACTGGCTCTATGCTCCCCAGGGAGTTGAGAAAGATATTGGCTGGTGAACCGCTTTGAGACGACCTTCGAACTAGGTTGTGATAAAGCGGTATATAGAACCTCGATTTTTTTTTTATTAAAATCTGCTTAAGGATCCACTGCCAAAAATTGTAAGGAAGAGTCGGAAACTGTTTTTTCCCGGCATACTTAAAGCTTTGATAGATCATTACCATACCTTACGGAACGTTTACGACAAATAATGGATATGAAATAAACAAAATATAGCCCAAAACTGTGTTCTGGGTGAAAAAATAGTCAGCGAGACTTGACCGGGATTCGAACACTGGGTCACTCTTGATTGTTATACTATCGCTCTAACCGGTAAACGGAAGTGTCCTAGCTCAATAGTGCAATAGTTATATCCGAACGGAAGTTAAAGGGAGGTCACTGTTTGTACTAAAAAATACAGTGCATTGGGACAGAGGTCATCAAAACGGTTCAAAAACAAATTTTCAAAATGCTTCCAAATAAAGTACTCGCACAGTCTACATTTTTTTTCCTTTCCATAATTTTCTTTAATGTTACTGGATATCAAGATTTATATATGTACGTTAGATAAACCAATTAATCCCACTCGTTAATCAAGCAATGATCAAAAAATTACGATAGCTGTTATAGCGTTCCCTTGTCCATTTGTATGAAACATGTTTTTCTTTAATATTCTTAAGTAAAAACATTTGTGTTTAAAAACGTCAAGTGTATACGTAATTTTACAATATAAAAATCTTGATATACTACCTTTGACAAATGCAAATTTCATAACATTCTGCTGAAAACTCTTGGACGAGTTGCGCTTACAAGAAAGTGTTACGACAAGGGGAAACAAAATAAGAGTTGCAAAGGGTCGTAACTCTTGTAAATATTGACGCAGGATTCCGATTTTAGGAAATGTAAATCTTTTTCACAAAATACCCATAATGCATACAAAATTTCAGAACATTCGGTCAGAATATGTGGGGGAACCTGTTGCTCTAACAAGGATGTTTTAACGGACAGGCGGACGGACTGAGTGAGAGCATAATATGACCCTTTTCGCGGGGAATAAACATTTAAAAAAATCGATTGAACAGATAAGGAGTACAACTGTGCAAGGTCTTACGATAGGGACGCATTGTATTTAAGAGACCCTTGTGTGGAGAGTCTGTGGGTCAAGCGGTCAACGTCCGGCCTTTTCCAACCCGCATGGTCAAGACTATGACATCTTGACCTATATCACGTAGTGCCCAATTGTCCTTGTCGCTCCTAAACTGGATGCCAAGTAAGATTATGTACGGACCACTACAGTCCGGTTGTGTGAACAGGAATAACTCCCATCCTATTAATATTTGTAAAGTCAGGATTATAATACCGCAAAAATTCAGCATATTCGAGTATTTTATAATGTTGCCATGCCGTGATAGACTTGTCCTGCAAGACAAATACAAGTGAAGCACTGACAAAATCAGAAACTTCATATTTAAAGGTGATGCTTTACATATATTTTATCTAAGAAACGAATAAAAGTGTTTTGTTCGTGTAGTTAAGGACATTTGATAGAGTCTTGGTTATGATATCATATAACTTCTTATCGAGCTTATTTAGAAATAAAAATATGGGCAATTCTAAAATCGTTTATAGCTAGTTTTGCTTTAGTTAAAAAAGTTAATATCTATATTCTATACAAAAACTGTTACCGAAATGGCCTTTTTGGCAGATTTTCGAATTTCTATAGCATTACTAAATTGTCCAAACTATCCGAGGTTACTTGAACTCAGCTGACACCCCTCGGACACTGGTCAAGATTAAACTGGTGTTAATATAATGGATATTTACACAAGGTCTTCCACGATCACAAAAGATCAATTTATTCACCCTGGTCCAAGTTCTGCGGCCCGACCGGAAGTCAAGGTTATAAATCATCACAGGTAAGCGATCATATCCCGTCACAGCGTGGGACCGGGTACTGCGACTGGTCACAGCATGGGACCGGGTACGACGTCTCGTCACAACGTGGGGCCGGGATTTCCCCACACTTCACAGCTGCATTCCCGGTTTTGCTTGGGAAAACATAAACCTGTACTTACCTACCTAGGGACTGCTCACACGTGCCATCATTCTGAAAACGCCATAATCTCGTCACCACTTTATACGGTGTAACCAGGGTATCGTCATCAATTTTGGCACAGCTGTAATTAAGGCGCTCATGCATACATTACAACGTATTTTACGGTATGAAAGTGTAGTAGAAAAATAAGTTTATCACACGGCAAAACCTCGTAATAAGCATATCTCAGTCTATATCACACATGAGTGATATATTCTATTAATCTGATATTAGCAAACAACTGGGTTTTCGTCAAGTCGTACACGAGGTTTCACTGAGTTTTGGCACGAGTTCCCAGTGTGTACGGAGAAGAAAATGAGTTCCCAGTGAGTGAGACATGCAAGACAAAACAAATCTTCCATAGAGGGAAATGGGTTCCCGTTGAAAGATACACAACTTCTCAGAGATAAGATTTTTCGCAGAGGGAAAAATGAGTATCTTGTGAGTGTGACACGAGTTCCCAATAAACCATGCGTTCTCAGAAATATAATTTCTTGTGTAGAGGGATATGAGTTTTAAAAAAGACATAACTTCTCAATGAGTGTGCTACGAGTTCCCAGAGAGACGAGAAGAAAACGTTCCCGTTAAATAAGACACAAGTCCCTGGCAGTGGGTGTAGATATTGGTAGATAGCCAATTTGGTCAGAAATTTAAATTTAAATTTTAATCCGTTATGAACATAAGCCAAATATTCTTCTTTCTTTTAAATAATACCCTTTTGCTCAAGAGCTACGGATTAGGAAATTTAAATCTTTTTGGCAGAAGTTAAACTTCGTAACTTTCAATGTGTTTATGAATGGAAAATGTACCATTCCGATACAGGGGGCAGAGTAATCCCGTATATCGGTTTATTCGCGTTTAATTCTTTTGGGATCGTCTCGATAACTTATTTATATTTGTATAAAGATTTAGACATGGAAACGTTATGGCAGTTGATAGTTTATCGTGGAGACATTCACATCATGTACTATGGTCTGAATGTCTCCGGTGACCTGTTAAAATCGTATGACGTTTTAATTCGCCGTCAATGACTCTGTTAGGTGTACATAGACTTTTATGGCATACTGACAACCACAATCGGGAAACGTCGTTTACGGAAAGTGCCGACGGTTCCCGATTGCACGAAACCAGTGTGTAGAGCTGAATGTATTCGAATGCATGTCGAAATGTTGTGCAAGATCGCTGTTAATCAAGGAATGTCTGAAAGACACACCTTGTTGAAACATTCTTGTATTCAATAATCAAGCATAGCTATAACATATATATAGGGTCTTACATGAGTTTCCATTTCATATGAGATTTATGAAAAGAGTCTAAGCGAGCCTCTGGCGAGCTAAAAGGAAAAATTCGTGACGAGTTTCATAAATTTTATATGAAATGAAAACGAGTGCAAGATCCTTTTTATCACATAATCAAGAGTTATGGCATTAAATAATTCGTTTAAAACGACAATTTGCATGCAACCTTGAAATGTAAAAAGTCGCCATTTTGACTCCAATGCGTAAGTCTGTGACGTCATGTACTTGTCCTAGGCGTGACGTCACAATTGAAACAATTGAAACTTACAACCAATCAAAGGGCGAATAGGTTATATTATATGGGTTGATATTCACTGGATAACACAGTACATTATGTGATTAATATAATTTCAGAGATGTAGGAAAACAATCTTAGATCTTATATTCATTCCTCTCCCACTACTTAAGGTAAAGGGTGCTAATTAACTTAAACTATATTATTATCACTGTTACTACTGTGAAATCAGATTTTTTCGCGGGACCAAAATTTCGTGGTTTCCCGACAAAACACCATTTCGCGGGTACATACGTTTGAGGATGATGAGTATCAACTCAAACGGAGGATTGCTTTGTATCAAACTTGTAATTGCTTCGTGGACCTATGATTTCGCGGATGAAGATTACCCACCCAATCAACGAAATTAAAAATCCCACGAAAATTGTAAAAACATTGATTTAGTCCCTCTTAAAAGAAGTATGCCATAAAAAGCAAATGTTGCGATGCACTAACTAGAATGTTTGTTGTTTGAAATTTGAATGTTTCAACAAAAGAGAGAAAACAGAAAAATTGAGGGTTCGAAAGCAGGATATTTACGCTGCCAAACTCATACTTGTGGTGCCATCCAAGCAGAAAATACAAATGAACAGAGCCAAAATAAGAGTCCAGTTTATGAGTCTAACGTAAATAAAATTCAACATTAAAATATGCATAACCTGACAGAGAAATGTACGCTAAATCAGAACAAATAAACTCTACATGGTTGTTTCATCTTCTACATAAAAGGGGACTACTCCAAGTCCAAAAGAACCCGGTAAAACTCCTTTTGATTATAACGGATGCATTCGATTGTTATACCTTTTCCCAATTTTCAAGATCTTTGGTGAATATGGGGACATACGTCATCCACTCGTCACAACTCGGCAGATTCCGTCTACTGTGATGGTACCGGAATCGGCCTAGGTCAGCCGATAGATGCATCATTGGTGGTAAAATGTGAAGTGGTCCGGGGAGTTACACAATGATGATATGATAAACGACAACACATGTAGCTCAATCGGAAACCGTCGGCACTTTCCGTAAACTAGCAAAAACATATAGTTAACGGAAATTGAAGGGATATTTTCGAATTCTTCAATTTCCAGATAAACATTCTTAAATATGATAGTACAACTAACTTACTTTTGGCTTGTTCTGCACGAACTTTCAAAACGTCAAACAAATAAATGCGTACGTCAAATAAAAATATAATGAATAAAACCGATAAAACGTGTTGGTAATAACAATGTTAATATACAACATTTGATATAGCGCCCTACCTAGCTAAGATTGCCACTATAAAGCGCTTTACAGTAAATATATATACAATTTATACAACATATACATTAATCAATACCATTTTAAGGAATATCGCAGGAGCTGCCCCATCAGGCCCTAACTACTAGTCCTATGCCACCTGGCTAATATCTCAATATGTGTGTATTCCTGCGTGTGTGCCGGATATGTATTGTGTTCTATTTGTAGTGGGACCGTGCTTCCAATGGTATAATTAATAGTGCCACCTCACTTGAAAGCTAAATCACACACCGCAACATCCACCCCACACCATTTTATTCTCCGCCTTGGTCGTTGGAGTTGTGTGGGCATTTCAAAAACACTTTCTCTGAATATTCCATGCGTACGACAACATCGGGGATCGAACCCCGGCCGCCTGCGTGGAAGGCCGGAATGTTTACCACTCCACCAATCCGCCCATAAATCACATATTTATGACGGATATCTTAGGTAGAAAAAGAATGATAATATACCACGCAGGCTTTGATCAAAATAATGAAATTTGCACTATCGTTCCTAACCTTACATGCTGGTTGCTATGGTATCACTTGTGTGTGGGAGGATAGTTAAAGCGTTCAACAACGGTCTTATTAAAGCATCGACAATCGATTATCCTGAGCGACACAAATGGGTAGCGTCATGATCTCAATGTGTTAGTGACTATTTTAGTCTGTAATCGCAAAAGATAAGAGAGGCATCTTATATAACACCCATAAATATATCTCATTGCCCTCCTTTCTTTCTTATCTGTTAAAAAATCATATCCTTTCTTCGCTAATCAGGGAAAGAGAATCAAGCGCCCACACGACCCTGATTCATCACCACGATCAATGAGATGCTTAAGTTAGCGTGTGTAGCTAACGTCGTTATCTTGAGAGGGTAATTTCCATGGCTTTTGACCACGTTTTGGACCCTAAAGATCAAAAACAGACATTCTTCTCAGTGAGCTTCAGAAATTAAAAATGACTTTTTAGTTATTACTTAGAATCTGTATGTTTGATTTGGAGGATGCTTGACATTCTGTATATATACATTTTTTTAATATGTATCCTACGGACATACCTCCATTAGGATCCAGTGTTATATGGGATTTTACCGTCTATATTACTTCTTTGACCCATTTTTTAAATATATATTCCGGTGAATTGTCAGTACTATTTTGATCCAATTTTGACACTTAACTTTTTTACATTAAGGGTTCAAAAATAGAAACAACCCGAAAGAGATATTTATATTAGTACTATTGTTATAGGTATAAATGATTATAATTCGAATACAAATTACCCTATTCAGATCTTACGCATACTAATTTGTATTATTTGCATGAGTTATCTACCCTGAAAGGGCAAACCAATTTGCTTGTGGTTTAACGTCCTCCCAACAGCCAGGGTCAAAGGGCAAACTAAGAGACAATTTGACTCCCGTCGGGCTTTTTATCCATTAGACTATCCAGTCCTTGAACACTGGGGCCCAAAACATAAGAAATTATATTTGTATAAAAAATGCAATACCTTTTGTTGAGCTCTCAGACGACCAGGCCTTGCACTTCGGACAATCGGACATTCACCCGGGCTTTTGAAATATTGGATTTTCGGAGTGCGGGGCCTTAGAAATACTTGGCGGACAGTCTATATATTGATATATCATAGAAATAACATAGGTAGCATGACTTTCAACACCATTTTGACCATGGGCTTATCAGCGGTGTCCAGGAAAACAACGACGAAAAGGAAAATGAGGTATGAGACCGGAACGAAAATATGGAGGTCACAAGTGTTATAAGTTGTAATAGGGGCAGCCAAATAATATTTGTCACTTCTTGTCACTTCTTTGAAGAGGGCGGATGAGAAGACACCACAATCACAGAGCGGACACCATTTCAAATTCGCCTCTACGATCATGAAATGGGTACAGCAGGTCGCATTCAAAACCAGCCGGAGGCAAAGTGATCAATTAAGAAATTGTGAAAAAATTGATAAAAATACATATGAATAAGTTACTATTTTGTTGAAGAAAACAGCTGATAATGATATTTAACATTATGAAATTTTTGTATGTAATACATTTACATTAAAAAAAAAGTTATTTCTTAAAAAACAACCCAAACATTAATAACGATATCAATCATTACGACATTTTTGTAATACACGTACATTAAAAAGATGTGGATTTTTTGTCCAGAAAAAAGGCGTATTTTAACACTAATAGATGAAACATGGTAAGCTACAGACCAATTCTCTTGGTAACCATGGTAACATTATTTGCAGAAGGCGGTTATAAATAGCGTCTGTAAATAATACACCGGCCTACAGGGATGCTGTTCTCTTTCCGCGTCTGCCCTTCACACCACGGGAACCTCTGACGCATTTTTCATGTGATCTAATATCAACGCCCATTAATGGTTGAAACTGCATATCAATTATATTGTCACGTATTTTTGTGACAGGTTTCTTTTCTGTTTACAAGTTTATCCATGGTTATAATGTCCCTAAATTTGAGACATTTACAACAAAAATAAGCAATGAAAATAGTGTTGTACAAGCGCCACGTTAGTGACAGTTCATCCTCCTGAATGCGTTTCGGTTTTTTTCGGTGATTATAATAAACACACCGGGTCAGGGGTGGGTTCAGTTACGGCCGGAATGAATCAGTTTTATGAATGATGATTAGGACCGGAAGTAGTAGTGTCTGTCCAATAGAAAATGTTTTGATCGAAACTGCTGCAACTGCTTGTCGGAAACACAGCAGGCATACTCATGTTCTTAACAAAAAAAAGATTATTAAATATCCGTGCACAATTATTTATCGTAATATATATTTTAGATCATTAAATGTTTATCAAAAGTTTAATTATTTTCAGGAAATTAGTAATAGCATATGAAAAATTGGTTCTAGTGCAGATTAGTTTTATGAAAAAGTGATATATTTTTTTTTTTAGAAATATTGATCGTATAGATATTTTTATCACGTGTGAGTTTATTTATTAATTTCAATTATTAAAATTAAAAATTAATTAAAGTACGAAATGCTGAATCAGGCGCTATTAACATGCATGAAACTCGTAGCGATTTAAATCTTCATAGTCTTACCAGCTTTTCAATGTAGTATATTACATGTGAATAAAATGCAACATAAACAAATACAGTGATAATTTTTATCTCGAGGTCTGCTATTTGACTTCCCTTTATCTCGACATGTAGCCAATTGTTCCTTGGTCATGTAGCGATGATAAATGCCCGATGCGTGAACATCTCTTTATCTTCCAGTGATAATACCAAACAATATCATGACATAAAAAGATATCTCCATTTCCGGCTCAAAAATCTATGTCCGTTCCTGTACGATTTTATCTTGTGAATTAGACTTCCTGTTAACCTTAAGATCGCCGGAAGTCACATGGTTGCCATATTGTATTACAGACAATGCGGATGTACACGTTAACACTCGAGATGTTTTTGACGTGAATAAAGCTAACCGGGTCCTGTGTTTATGAAGCGTACAATCTACTCATTATATATTAGCCGTCAAAATTGGCTATCTATGAAACAGAATTATTCAAACAGAATGAACGTTGTCGTTGTGTAAGGTAATAGTTGTCACAAAGAATGGGCTCTGTAAAACGTTAGTTTTGCCTCCAAATGAGCCCTGTAAAAGTAAGCTCAACAAAAAGTAATAGTTACCACCAGTAACAAGCTCTGAATAAGGTTACAGATGCCGTTGATATAACCTCAGTATAAGGTAATAGTTGCAACAAGTAATAATAATATACAATGCTTGATATAGCGCCCTATCTAGCTAACATAAGCCACTCTAAAGCGTTTTACAGTACAAGGATATACAATTAAAACAATTAGCATATACAGTAATCAATACAATATTGAGGAATTCGCAGGAGCTGCCTTATCAGGCGCTAACTACTAGTAATATGTGTCACCTGGCTAATGTCTCCCTATGTATGTATGCCTGCGTGTGTGCTGGAGATGTAATGTTTTCTGTCTGTAGTGGGACCGTGCTTCCAACGGCCACATTACTTGAATGCTACCGCACAGATACAGCAACACCCACCCCAGACCATTTACTACTCCACCTGGTGTGTTGGAGTTGTGTTGGCAGGAGAAAATTCTCTGAATATCCATGCGTACGACGACTTCGGGGATCAAACCTCTCGAATGGGCTCAATCACTGTTAAAAAGTTGCAACCAGAAATGGCCATGTACAAGGTATCCTTTTCCTTTACTGGTATGGTAAAGTTAATCACTGAAAAGAACTTTGTAACGTCATAGTTATTACAAGGACGGAGTAAGAATGAAACATGTTAAATGTACGTTGTCACCATGAACAACCTCTGGACGAAGACAATACCTGTCACTAGGATTGAAATAAATGAAAACAATATTTACCTAGGTAATCCCAAGGTATAGTAAAACCTCGATATAATGCCCATCGTTTATCTACAGTAAAACCTCGATATAATGTCCATCGTTAATCTACAGTAAAACCTCGATAAAATGCCCTTGTTTATATACAGTAAAACCTCGATATAATGCCCATCGTTTATCTACAGTAAAACCTCGATATAATGTCCATCGTTTATATACAGTAAAACCTCGATATAATGCCCATCGTTTATCTACAGTGAAACCTCGATATAATGTCCATCGTTTATATACAGTAAAACTTCGATATAATGCCCATCGTTTATATACATTAAAACCTCGATATAATGTCCATCGTTTATCTACAGTAAATCTTCGATATAATGTCCATCGTTTATCTACTGTAAAAACTCGATATAATGCCCTTGTTTATATACAGTAAAACCTCGATATAATGCCCATCATTTATCTACAGTAAAACCTCGATATAATGTCCATCGTTTATATACAGTAAACCCTCGATATAATGCCCATCGTTTATCTACAGTAAAACCTCGATATAATGTCCATCGTTTATATACAGTAAAACCTCGATATAATGCCCATCGTTTATCTACAGTAAAACCTCGATATAATGTCCATCGTTTATATACAGTAAAACCTCGATATAATGCCCATCGTTTATCGACAGTAAAACCTCGATATAATGTCCATCGTTTATCTACATTAAAACCTCGATATAATGCCCGTCGTTTATCTACAGTAAAACCTCGATATAATGTCCATCGTTTATCTACAGTAAAACTTCGATATGATGTCCATCGTTTATCTACAGTAAAACCTCGATATGATGCCCTTGTTTATATACAGTAAACCCTCGATATAATGTCCATCGTTTATATACAGTAAACCCTCGATATAATGTCCATCGTTTATCTACAGTAAAACCTCGATATAATGTCCATCGTTTATATACAGTAAACCCTCGATATAATGTCCATCGTTTATCTACAGTAAAACCTCGATATAATGTCCATCGTTTATATACAGTAAACCCTCGATATAATGTCCATCGTTTATCTACAGTAAAACCTCGATATAATGTCCATCGTTTATATACAGTAAACCCTCGATATAATGTCCATCGTTTATCTACAGTAAAACCTCGATATAATGTCCATCGTTTATATACAGTAAACCCTCGATATAATGTCCATCGTTTATCTACAGTAAAACCTCGATATAATGTCCATCGTTTATATACAGTAAAACCTCGATATAATGTCCATCGTTTATATACAGTAAAACCTCGATATAATGCCCATCGTTTATCTACAGTAAAACCTCGATATAATGTCCATCGTTTATCTACAATAAAACCTCGATATAACGCCCTTCGTTTATCTACAGTAAAACCTCTATATAATGCCCTTCGTTCATCTACAGTAAAATATTGATATCATGCCCTCGTTTGTCTACAGTAAAACATCGTTATAATGCTCTTCCTTTTATTTGCCAACTCACTTGCCACTAACATATTTCAAGGTCCCTTTTTTCATAAGAATTCCTTTCTACTTTCCCTAACTCCGTAATGACGCCAAAATGTTTGTGGATAAATGGTGGCAGTATAACGAGGTTTTACTGTATACTTATATTTGTAGTTCGATAAAAAAAACAGGTAAGAAAAGATGTAAATTTATTGTTTTTATTGTAAACTAACTTGTTGGCTAATTTGAACGTATTACAATTAAAAGTTGATTGATTTTATAACAATAATTTTTTTGTATTGCTTATTCTTTAATAAAAAAATTGAATTTGATATTCTAGTAGCTATCCACTTTTTATGTACTCCGCACAATTTTTGACGAGGAAGAGAGAAAAAGCACATGAACATCCCAACAGATGATTTTAAAAATGTATTCATGTTTGAAATGTCTTTTGCGATTTCCGATAGTATCGTCATTGCTCTTCCAGTTTGTTATAGTTGATGCTTCACTAGATATTCTTTTCCTCCGTGATATGATTCTTTCTCTCTATCAAAGAGTGTCTTAACACTTATTAACGTACCCATACATGCAGAGATGCGGGCAGATAAGATACCACATTCTAGGTTATCGCGCGTGAGGCGATGACGTCAACCGCGCGTTCATTTCATAAACAGAGAGCTAGGGATAGGTTCGCACGTACATATGTATATATATATAAATGATGTACTACGTATTTTATAATTAACACCAGGCAGACAGCACTTTCTACATATATACATTCATAGAACTAATCATACAATGTTCCCACGCGCAATTAGGCCATGTCATGTAACCTACAACAGCCCAAAGAGAAAGATGAAATTCTGTAATATATATTTTATTTTTTGCTAATTCGTACATTTTTGTATTTTGTAAATGTTAGCGCATTCTCCCAGTTTGATTTGTAATTAATATTTAAATTAGGTCATACGTCATGTAAGTAATTATTAGATATACAAATGTATTTCAAGGAACAGTACGTGTACCATGTGTTGTTTCTATCGTAAAGCAAGTGTTGGATTCATTATTTTATGAATTTCGTAATATCGTTGAAATTGTCACTCCTCCCAAATCTTTACAAAAATTCGCATAATATCTAAAACCAGACCTTTTTCACGAGAAACAAAGAGTGTGTTAAAAACATAATGTTTGAGAAACCACAACTAAAAATACAGAAATAGTGAGAGGCTTGGGTTGGGAGGTATGGTATACGTGGGCTTGGAGGGTGGAGGGAGGTGGTCCCGCTGTCCTTCCTTTTATTTTCGTGTCACCCGAGTTCCAGTTGTCTTCTTTTTCTATTTTACGTCGCAGGTCTTATATTCAGAAGAACCATTTTATTAAAACCTATTGGTTATGTCATGTTGTTGTGTGATTGTACGTCGGTGACGTTTCTCGTTCCATTAATGTTTAGAAGTTGAATCCAACGTTTCACACACTGGGCGTATATAAAATTGTACAATGTCTAACTTTAGTGCGTTTTACCTGTCCGGGTGAGTTTGTCTGAGAAAAATCTGCTTTTTAATTCAATGTGACATGCAAGGTATTACAAAAAAAAAACATGTGACGTATTTGAATTTGCTTTATAAAACAACCCACGCGTGTCCAGATACCGCAGACTATTTTATAATTCAAAATAATTCTATGTATAATTAATAATGGAAGAAAACTTGTCATTTCATGTCTGCTACGCGTTCGACAAACGCTGTGTGTGTATTGACCACAAGTGTTCCGTGTGTACATTAGCAGACCTAGCCGGAGGCGGGATGGTATTCATTCATAAAAGATGCAATGGTTGTATCTGTTAGTCGCGTATAGCGATGCACACCCTTTTACATATGCACATAGGACCGTCCATACGCGGCACGCGCTAAAGTTTGGATGAAAGAAAATAAATAACTTAATCGCTTTGCATAGTTTTCACTCCTGCTCTATTTATGTGTCCGTTCTCTTGCTTTTGTATACACTTTATCCTCTTTTTCATAATGACAAAATCAAATGTAGGATCTATGTAGTTTTCGTTGTAAGCTGAAGTCACAAATGTGCATATCATATGTTTGTATTGTACGTACTGGGTGTCATTTTACTGTCTAGAAAATATGTGACTGTATTACATTTTACTGTCTGTGACTGAATTACATTTTACTGTATGTGACTGTACAACACTTTCCTGTATGTCACTGTATTACATTTTACTGTCTGTCACTGTATTACACGTTACTGTCTGTCGACTGTATTTCACTGTATTACATTTTACTGTCTGTCGACGGTATGTCACTGTATTACATCTTATTGTCTGTCACTGTATTACATTTTACTGTATGTCACTGTATTACAATTTACTGTATGTCACTGTATTACATTTTACTGTCTGTCACTGTATTACATTTTACTGTCTGTCACTGTATTACATTTTACTGTCTGTCACTGTATTACAATTTACTGTATATCACTGTATTACAATTTACTGTATGTGATTGTATTACATTTTACTGTCTGTCACTGTATTACAATTTACTGTCTGTCAGTATTACACTTTACTCTCTGTCGACTGTATTTCACTGTATTACATTTTACTGTCTGTCGACGGTATGTCACTGTATTACATCTTATTGTCTGTCACTGTATTACATTTTACTGTCTGTCACTGTATTACAATTTACTGTATGTCACTGTATTACATTTTACTGTCTGTCACTGTATTACATTTTACTGTCTGTCACTGTATTACAATTTACTGTATGTCACTGTATTACAATTTACTGTATGTGATTGTATTACATTTTACTGTCTGTCACTGTATTACAATTTACTGTCTGTCAGTATTGCACTTTACTCTCTGTCGACTGTATTTCACTGTATTACATTTTACTGTATGTCACTTTATTACATCTTATTGTCTGTCACTGTATTAAAATTTACTGTATGTCACTGTATATGTGACTGTATGTGACTGTATAACATTTAACTGTCTGTCGACTGTATGTGACTGTATAACATTTAACTGTATGTGACTGTATAACATTTTACTGTCTGTCACTGTATTACATTTTACTGTCTGTCACTGTATTACATTTCTCTGTCTGTCGACTGCATGTGACTGTATAACATTTTACTGTCTGTCGACTGTATGTGACTGTATTACATTTTACTGTCTGTCACTGTTTTACATTTGTTTGTCTGTCGACTGTATGTGACTGTATTACATTTTACTGTATGTGACTATTACATTTTACTGTCTGCACTGTATTACATTTTACTGTCTGTCACTGTATTACAATTTACTGTATGTCACTGTATCTGTCGACTGTATGTGACTGTATTACATTTTACTGTATGTGACTGTTTTACATTTTACTGTCTGTCACTGTATGACATTTTTCTGTCTGTCGACTGTATGTGACTGTATGACATTTTACTGTATGTGACTGTATTACATTTTACTGTATGTGACTGTATTACATTTTACTGTCTGTCACTGTATTACATTTGTCTGTCTGTCGACTGTATGTGACTGTATTACATTTTACTGTCTGCACTGTATTACATTTTACTGTCTGTCACTGTATTACAATTTACTGTATGTCACTGTATCTGTCGACTGTATGTGACTTTATTACATTTTACTGTATGTGACTGTATTACCTTTTACTGTCTGTCACTGTATGACATTTTACTGTCTGTCGACTTTATGTGACTGTATTACATTTTACTGTATGTGACTGTATTACATTTTACTGTATGTGACTTTATGACATTTCTCTGTCTGTCGACTGTATGTGACTGTATTACATTTTACTGTATGTGACCGAATTACATTTTACTGTCCGCACACCTCGATATAATGTCCATCGTTTACTGTATGTGACTGTATTACATTTTACCGACTGTCACTGTATTACATTTTACTGTCTGTCACTGTATTACAATTTACTGTATGTCACTGTATCTGTCGACTGTATGTGACTGTATTACATTTTACCGACTGTCACTGTATTACATTTTACTGTCTGTCACTGTATTACATTTTACTGTCTGTTGACTGCATGTGACTGCATCATATTTTACTGTCCGCACTGTACTACATTTGTCTGTCTGTCGACTGTATGTGACTGTATTACATTTTACCGACTGTCACTGTATTACATTATACTGTCTGTCACTGCATTACAATTTACTGTATGTCACTGTATCTGTCGACTGTATGTGACTGTATCATATTTTACTGTCCGCACTGTATTACATTTGTCTGTCTGTCGACTGTATGTGACTGTATTACATTTTACTGTATGTGACTATTACATTTTACTGTCTGTCACTGTATTACATTTTACTGTCTGTCACTGTATGACATTTTACTCTCTGTCACTGTATGACATTTTACTCTCTGTCACTGTATTACATTATTCTGTCTGTCGACTGCATCATATTTTATTGTTACCTGACTCGCTATATAAATGCATATTAATCAATTTCGACTGTTTCCCAGACAATTCACCAAACGAACTATAGATAATGTGTGCTACCGTAAAACTGTTGACTGGTCACCGTAAAACTGTTGACTGGTCACGTGAAACTGTTGACTGGTCACGTGCAACTGTTGACTGGTCACATGTTAGGTAATCGAACGCACCTATAATTACAAGCGCCCCGATGATCAAGCGTTTTTGGTACTGGATTGTTGACGGTCGTCTGTCGGTAGACCTAAACATCACATTCGACATAGAACTTTTTGGTTTTTCATTGTTAAGTAACAAAA